>NW_010145587.1:62655-81727 GCF_000699245.1 Pterocles gutturalis | reverse complement strand
CAGCTTGGTTTTCTTTGGCGAGGAATGATGGTGTGGCTCTGCAAAACCCAAACATGAAGAAGTGCCCTCACAGGATTTCAAAGTGGCTTTTAGTTCCCTGTATGGCTGTGGTCTGAACAAAAAAAATGGGTCCTTGCAAGCACCCCTCACTGGCTACAAAAAGAAACCAAAAGCAATCTGTGAAAGTCTAAATAGACAAATAGGGTAGGATTATATCTCTGTAATGAATATGCTTTAGGTTATTTCCCTTTGACTCTTACCTCCCTGGTGTCCTACAAATGATCCTACAACCACCTCTCAGAAGGAGAGGTGTTAACTAACTGAGTAGCAGCACCTTGTGAAGACAGGATCACGTGTAAGATAATTGTGGTTGACTGCTGATATCTTAGGTGTACTGATTTGCCGATGCATGTATTTTACCCAGTAATGAGGAACATATCTCAGTGATCAGACTCAAGTATGACACATCAGTTTTTTCTTTTCTTTGACAAGGGTTTAGGCTAGAGTGACTCCAAGAGAATTATTTCTCTGCACCTCGGTTTCCCAGCTGCACGGTTGCTGTAATAACCCTGCCTTCTTCTCACTGTTTTTCAGGCTGGATTAGCATACTAGGTGTACCTGTACAAATTTGGCATATGGAGGCTGTGATCTCAGCCTAGAAGTGCTACTGAAGGTAGCACTGTAAAATCAGACTTCTAAATGACCATGGAGAACATGCAGGTAGATCTGTGGGTTGGATGATAATGTGGGTTCCACCCTCTCACTACCTTTCCTGTGCTGGTACAGTTCTACTCATGGGAAAGAGATTAGAAAGGTGTGAAGGTTCACATGAATGGTTTCCCAGCAGAGGAAACTCTCAAGCAAAGTATGATTCCTCCATGCTTTCAACCAGCACTGATGTAATGACCATATCGTATAACACAAATCAGTGCATGAATTTCACAATTTGTCTTTTAAAAACATTTGTTCTCACTCAGATTCTTTGGCAAGAACCAGGAGCTAGTCCCCCAGAAACTCCTACTCTCCCCACCCGAAAAAACCACCCCCGAAAAAACCACACACAAAAGTTGTCAGTCTCAGTCACCAACCATCTCCTTTTATTAATAGATCCTTGACATGGAAGAGTTTTCTGGCCAGGCATTTTTCACACCCCAATAGGCTCAAATAAAAAATAATTGCCAGCACAATGATTTAAATGTAAGATGTAACACTGCAGCACTTGCCTAGCTTGATTTTTTAATGTCAGCTCCAATGTGTCTGACACATGCAAGACGTAAATGAATATCCATATTTCTCTGGAATTAAAGGTTCCCTGACAGCTCACGGTACAGAGCATACGGCACTCCCTATGGGTTGTTACTGGGGACTGGCATTATTTTCACTTCCCTCATTCTTCCCCAGCCAGCTTTACTAGTGGGAGCCAAAAGACTCTCCCCGCTAACCTCAAGGACAATTGTCTCAAAATATTTGATATAAACCAGTCTATGCTATATTTGCTAATTGCATTTGTCAATCTCCCTTGCCAAAATTTCCTCAAGTAACCGAACCATTGGCAATGAACATGGAGATCTATGAATTTGGGTAGAGGGAGTGTTTTTTACTGTGCATGAGCTAAAGGTTATAAATAAGAAATGATTCCTCGTTTCATAGCTGGTCCACAGAGCTTCCTGAGCCCACACAGTGTCGAAACTGGCACCTTTCTCCTTTTTAAAATAACTTTTTCTAATGTATTTCTACTCAGCTTCTTTCTGCACCCCCTAATCTCTTTGTTCAGTATTTCCTTGCAACACAGAGTCATCACACCATTCATCTGCATCAATCTGTCTGCCACTCACAGACTTTGCTGGGTCTGCCTCATCAAGTGCAGTCACTAAATTCATATCTTTTTTCAAAGTCAGTAATTGCCTTCCGCTTCATGCTGTCGTTTTTGCTTGTGTTGATATCTATTAGATTTTGGTCTACTGTTTCAGAAGTCTCTGCCGGGTTCCTTGAGTCACGTAAACGCCAACTCTACCAGTGATTTACTGGCCCATCTTGTCTGAAGCTGTTGAAATTATGTTTATGCACATACAATTCACTGCTCATCATGAGAAAGCTGACATATCTAGCACCTGTAGCCATGTAGCCAGATATCAAGCACAGGATTTAACTCCTCCAACTTCAGGGTGTGATTCAGTTTGAGATAAAACTGTTACTAACTTAATACACCTGCACGTATGTGTCTACAGGTGAGACAGTGTCCAAGTTCCTGTTATAGCAGCACAGACTAACTCAATTTGTTTGTCCTCACATAAGCCCCTAGTGCTATCTGAGATGCTCTTAAGCTTTCCGTCTGGCTCCCAGCCACAGGCCTCGAGTACCTTGTCAATATGGGAAGTAGAGTCTGGAGCAATTCAATTTATCCTAAGTCTGGCTAAACCCAGTGGGTCAGCTGAACTGTTTTTCAGGCTCTAGTGTAGTGATTAAATTTTCATTGACTAAAGCAGGAGCTTAGATACTTAGCTCACATGTAGACACCTACATGCAGGCACCTGAATTTAAATGTCTTAATCTGGAGCTGACTTCCATCCTACAGGCTCTGTTCAGTTGCTGAAACATATGGTGTAATTTGCAACGCTTTGGAGTGTCCAAATCATCCACAAAGGGCTGACAGATATGTCAGCTACAGGAGAACTACTCAGAGCCACATGGAATACCCTGGGGCATCTCAGATGGCACTAGAAACCTACATCTAGGCTACTGAATGACTACATGTCTGCACTATAGATGCCTGAACAGAACTAGCTGGCTTAAGCTCTGCATCTGATAAGGAAGGTTTGAAGTGTGCCTAGGAAAATTCAGTGTGAAGAAGGCATATTCAGAAAAATGAAAAGAAGCTTTGGCCAGAAACTCTTGGATATATTTGTCATCTAAAAATTAACTACCAAGCCCAAGCTAATTGCCTAGAATCACTCCACAGTTAATACAAATATATGTTCCTTCAGATGACGATTTATACCACAGTAAGAGAGAGGTCTAAATTAGACAGGAGAAATTGCCCTCTAGAGAGGTCTATCACTCTCTACAGATTGTGGAAGGAACCCAAATAAGTATTTTAGATACCTAATATTTATCAGACTAATGCTGAAAAAGATTACATTCTGCCTTTCTCCTTATGATTTGAGATTAATTACCCAACTTCATAAGTGTTAAATATATGAAAATGCTTTTCAGTAGGTTCAAATTTTAAGTATAAATATAAAAGATGAGTTTCTGTCATCATTGTGAAGTAGGCTGCCAACATCATGACTTCCCCCTATAAATCCTCTCTGAGAATCTATATCTGCAATCAATATTGCTGGCTTTGCAAACATTAGGGCTACTCAGTCATGGAATCCTTGCTCATACACTAAAGATTTCATACAGGACGGAGCCATGAGGATTTGTGTTCACCTAACTGGCTAAAAAGCCACAGACATACGCAGGATGTAGCAGACAGGGTAGCATCCTGATAAAGATAAACCTTTGCACAAGAATGATGGTTCTTTCTCTTTTGTTGTAAATTATGGCCAAAGCTGCCCACCTTTCTCTAAACAGAAAAGGGAAAGATAAAGGACCTGACTTGCTACTAAAGCCAGCATGAGTAACCTGCAGTCTGATAAGATATCCTCAGTGTGTTACTAATCCTGACCATAAATCTACTTTCTACATAGATAACAAAGAACAACATCCACTTGAGTGCAAGTACCCAAGAAATGAAGTAGAATTCAGTCCTTTTGTGTGTCATGACAATTGCCTAATCTTTCATTTTTTCCTTATAATTTTTTCAATTGTATTATATGCATGTGTCAGCATACGCACAAACTCTGCCTTAAATAATTTTCTTAAAGTAAACAGCAAAGAATTAATAGATTTTTCAGGTTAAAATGGTGTTATTCAAAAGCAGTTAATGTGTATGATTTATCCATCACCTCTGTGTGAAGTCTTTGAAAAGGTTCTTTTGTTCTAAAGTTAGGGGGTGGAATAAGAACAACCACAATAATGCATAGCAGTGAGATTTAAGGAGGAGACATTCAAATGGCATTCATCTAGTCATACTGTGGTAAGACAAAAAAAGGGACTTCATCACTTGTGTTTTCTGAATTGTATTGTCAAAGGGCTAAGCCTAGAACAAACGACCAGGCCCAGATCAGTTTTTCCAAACCTTAAAAACAACTAAAAGTTAGATTTCTAAACCAGGTTTTTTCATACCTAAAATAATTATCTAGTCCAAGCCCATTCTGTACGTATTCTTTCCACAAATTGGGGAGAAAGAGAGATTTCCAGAGGGCAATTGACCTTGCCCTAAATTAAATGTTTAACATTAGAAAAAAAGAATAGATCTCTGTTTTGTTCCTCTCTGCCACTTCCACAGGGACTACGTAACTAGTTTAAACTTATGTCTAATATTCAGATGAGCAGAGTTAAGAGAGAGAAGCTGCACTTAGATTTACTGTTCCATCTTGTGGGAATCTTTTTCCTTTCTCAGAAATATATGTACCTGTAGCTAAGCTCCTCCCTAAATTTTTCCAAGGCAAAACTAAATTAAACTAATTCAAATAGGGTCAAACTCACAATTTGATTTGATTACCTGCACTATTAGTCTGAAAGCTTAATCATTTGAACTCATTGATTCATTCTTGGTTTTGACTTCAATTTGATCATTGCTTCTTGCCACTTTTGATTAGCTTACTGAAACTGCAATACATTTGGCTTAGCAACATGTGTAAGTACATATTTGCTTGTTCCTAGTGTTTTACAAAATCTTTTAAAACAGTCACAATAGGCTTTTTCATCTAAAATGCCGTATGGATCACAAATTCTCAGGGAATGCATTCTGCTGTTTAAAAAATTTGCCAGTCACTTTGCTCTGATCCTAAATCAATTAATTATTTTGTTCAAAAAAACCCGCTACCAAAAAAATAACCCACAAAAGAAAAAAGACTTAATAGATTATAAAAAATAATTCTCAATTTCAAAATGAACCTTAGGAACAGGCTGATTTTAAAAACCTTTTCAACAAGAACTCTCAATATATATTTTCTAGGTTCTTGTTCTGTTCTTAAGTTGTCATTCTCATTTGTTTCATGTTAATTGTATATTACAGGATCAATTGCAACTCTAATACACATTGGAGATGGGCTTTACAGTCTTCATGACAGTGATGTGTGATGTGAAAGCATACGCCATGCTGGCCAGAGGTAACTGTAATCCCTTTAATCCTTGTCTTTTACCAATGCCAGTACAGAATAAGCTCCATTTATGGGACATTGCCAAATTTCTTTGGAAACAAGAGTGCTCTTCATCGTGCTAAGACAGAGAAAGGAAATCAGGTCCAGCAAAGAGCAACTTTACTGAGGCTCACTGAGCTGTGAAAAGTGGCAGTAAAGAAATAAGCTGTCTGTCACTCTCTGATACACAAGGTTTCGTTTCACCTCTGGAAAGCTGAAGTGGCATTGTTGTAGTCACAAATGTCTAAAGAGACAATGGAGAAGAGGAAGTAGTACTTTTGATTCAACCAGTACTTCTGGGTAGAACAAACAAGTTTTGGGGGACACAGTACATAAGCTATTCATTATTCCTGTTCCAAATAAATAGGAGCCACGATGATGTAGTGAAAATTTAGGTCAGAGGATGCTTGAGACAGGGTTTCTTTGGAACAGGTCAGACATGTAGTTCTCCACCTTTCAGGTTTTCCTTCTATTTATTTTTCTTTTTCTTTTTTCTTTTTTCTTTTTCTTTTTCACCTTGGTAATACTGCCTACTGCTGTTCTACCCAGTGAAGATGGAATTCACTCTTTTATATCCTACTTGAGTCCTTGTCCAGCAGAAAAGTGTGATGGGTGATACAACTAGCATCCCTCACAGGTTTCTTCCTTCTTTCTCTTGCCTGTCTCTGTTCAGGTGCTCAATCTATTCCCTCAGCTGTGACTTTCCCTTCCCCTGCCATCAAACGTATCTGTTCCCTGGCAGTCTTTCTTCTCTCTCTTTTTCACTAACCCATAGGAAAAAACAGTGATGCCCTACAACTGGGAGATCTACGATTGTTGTGCACATGGGATTTTTCTCAGCTCTGTCAGGTTGCTCCATTACTGCACCTGAAATCAGTGATATCTAGGCCAGATAGTCTGTACTTTTCAATTCTTCTGTCTTAAAAGGAGGATTTCTGTTACTGGCTAATGCACATTTCTTTGGGGAATGAGGAAGAGCAAGAATCATCAGGACTCTGCTAATGGCATGTCACATTCTGTTATTGTGCTGCACTTGTTTCTTCTGCCTCGTGCTAAGAACATTCAGTTCCAGCTCCTGAGGATATTGGTACCATACCAATGAAGCTAAAAATATTTTCAAAATGCCCATGGGGTGAATATTTTTATGTCCTTCCACTTAGATGAGGCTGTTTTAGGATGATGCTGACTCACACACAATATCTCTTGCATACTAATTGATGCAACAATAATTCAGGTCATTTGATTTCAAAGCATGTTCCCTAGTGCGTTAACCTTTCACTGTTAACCTGCAGCATCCTCCTTCTTGCAGCACAAAGGGACTGAACCAAGCAATGGGAGGATGGGGAAAGACAAACATAAATTGAAGCTAAAGGATGAGGCTTAGATTATTTGTATTACAACACATTTAGCTGCAGAAATTGAACTCTGATATCCCAAGTCACAGTCCACTAGTTCAATCGAAGGTTATCCTTCCCTTCTGTTCCTTTTCTGCAAACAATGAAAGCTGGACGATAGGGATAGTCCCTCCAACACTTCTTTGAATATTTACACCACAGGCAACCCAATTAAGCCTTTGTCCTGCTTATATGTGTTTCATAGAGCAATACAAAGAGGAGAAACACCAACATGTCACTTGGGTAACCAACAACTTTGTTTGAAAAAACAAGTTCAAAACTAGCAGCACAAAAAAAAAAAAAAAACCCCAAAAAAAACAGTCTGAAACTAACTAACTGAAATCTGTCTGTGTGAAACATTTGGGGAATCACTTCAGACACAGATATATATATATATTCCCAACTGTTTTCACAGATAATTTGCACTCAAAAAATAGGGAATATAGTTTAATGAGTTCTGCATTACAGCTAGACTGCTCTGCTCTACTTATATGTGTTTATGGTCACTGCCTTTCAAGCTTTTAAATATAAATGCAAAGGCTTTTAATATTAAAAATGATTTGGATGATGTTTCTTGTTTATTTTTGCATGGGTCAAATATATTAATTGTAAAATCTGATCAGAGTGAAAAAACTTCAATTCCCAAAGCAGGGAAAATTACAATTCAGTGTAGAGAAGTTGACATCAATTAAAATTTTTTACGTATTTTCTCCTCAGATGTGTTAAGCAAAGGAGCTGAGCTTATAAGAAAGGGTTTCCACCAGGACTGATTTTACTTTGATGGAATGATAGCCCCATTCTTTTCCAAGTCAAAATCAGTGTATTATTGAATTAGTGGTATTCAACATATAGGGATCAGAAAAGTCTCCTCTTTGTTAAACACCCAAAAAGTGAGTCTATCTTAGCTTTATCATGCCTTGCTGAGCCAATGGGGCCGCTAAGCCAATTTTTTACATATTATTTTAATTTAATATTTTCTGTGGAATGTATTTAGGGCATATCTAGAGATGACTCAAATCTTAACAGTGTATAAATCTGTTTCATTTCTATTTTTGTTTTTAGTAACTGATACTTCCTGGGTTTTGTATTAACCAGCTTTTCCTAAATGGAGGAAACATTTAAGCTTTTAGGGAGAGTGTTAAAAAAGTATATGTGTTAGAAGAGATAGCTCCTCACTGTCAATTGCTTGGCTAGGAAAAAATCACTGAAACATCTTTTGGAGTCCATATTCATAGCATGAAATTAATTGAGATGATCCTAACCAAAGATGGCAGTGATAGAAAAATTTCGTTTCTGTTTCCACTTCCAGCTCAGAGACCACTTCAACCCAGCTTAGAACCGGATTGCTTTCTTCATTTTTTCCTATGGCTTAAGCAGGGAGGCTAAAATTACTATGCTCCTAACTTAGGTACTTCAGTTTGGTGTCAAAAATTACGTGGGAAAATTCAAATTTTTGCAGTTCAACACACAGTGAGCCACAGAATGATAGGAAAGTGATCCCAAGATGCCTCCTGGTCCAATACTTGCTGCAAAGCGGGATATAATGTACCTAGGCACGGTGACAGATGTCATCAGTTGGTTCACGATGATCTCAGGTTATAGAATGTCTACAATGGTGGAGCTGGTGAGGAGCTGGAGCTTACCATTTTCCCAAGTAACAGCCTTCTTACACAACCCTTTGTGTTACAAAAGGGAAACTTTTTGTAAGATTTCCCACAAAATGGAATGCGAGTAAATTAATTCCAGGGTGATGTAAATGTTCCATGGGAATACAAAGTTTCCATTCCAACTTCACCTCTTGCATTATGGGCATACATTACACTTAGACATAATATAGACATATGGACATATGTCATTTTGTGTACACACATCTAAAATAACATTTAAAAATGGAAATAAAACCATTTGGAAGCAGACAATCAAAATGTCCTTTACTGAGATCATTTTTATCCTGTTTTCAAAATGGAATTAAATTAAAATGTATTTGTTCTTATGAAGCATTTGCCTTTGCCAAATTCTGACAAGAAGAAGAAGTGTTTCCACTCTGAAGACATTTTACAGCACAGATTTGATCTATCCATGGTCTTTTCTGAGTTCACATTTCTGACTGTCTCACAAAGTGTGTAGTATTGCTTATAGCACCCAGAGTCACTTGTCAAGATATGAGATTTATTGTGCTAGACACTGTGTAATGTGTAAAACAGTGTAAAATGTCTGGGCAGGATTCAGTTGCCTTTTTACAGGTTTCTAGTGCAGTCTGGGACACCCGAGAGTGTCCTAAACACGTGGAGGGTGACAGGTCTGTACGATGTGCAGCCTTCAGGAGCAGCAGCTGGAAGTCTGAAAGGATACCCCTCTCTGCTTAAAATGATGCTAACGTCCAGTTTCTAGGCAATAGAATCTTACCCTCCCTGTTGTGAAACGCAGAGTCTACAAGAAACAAGGATTATGGGATTACAAACTATGTGTTTAGAAGAAGATGATGATAATAAAAAAAGTATAGGAACTGTGGGAACATAAAAGAAGAAGTAGAGCATCAAACCTAAGATCCAAACAGCCCACTACCCTGCCTCTGGCAGTGGTCAACAGTAAGTGTTATAAGAAAAGCAGAATAAAACCAAGGTAAATCTACAGAGACACATCTTTAATATACAACTGTAAATGAAGAATTTCTTAATATAAACAGATTAAATTGCAATCAAAACCTAATAACAATTTATCCATTCTTTTATGAATAGGAAACTTTGGATCAATTAACTGCTAATAGTTTATCTCAAAAAGAAACAAAAGGTTGGCTTTGCTGACTAGTTCAAGGCATAAATCCACTGTTAACCAGACACCTCTGAACACTGGAACAGCAGCGTGGCAGAGGGCTTCAGCATTGTGCTAAAAGTGACTGAATTAGCAAATACTAAAATCTCAATTGAGAAGGACACAGCTAAGAACCTGTCTTTAGGGTATAATGTTAGGTAAATTTAAAAAGTATCATGACACCCAGACCCAACTTTCACCTAAGTGTTAGGAAATACTGTGTCTTTCAAAGGCAGAAGACATTTTGGTTAATAGTAGAGCAGGCCGGAAATTTTTCTTATTCACACAAATACTTTTTTTTTTACCTTAGGCTAAATATTTCAGTTTTATATAAGTCTGTACTTTTGAAGCTCTGAAACTTTTTTAGAAATCTCTGCATTGAAGGTGTTTTGGGCTTTAGTGATCAAAACTTGTGAAGAATTTTATTTGAAAAGTTTTCACTCCGGTTGCTGAAAACTAAATATTTTGAGGTACCAACGTTTATAAACTAAGCCACCAACCTCCCCCAGGCCCCTCTTAGGATTCTAGTTATAAATGCTAATGTTTAAAATAAATCATTCTTGTGACTTTTAACTGGTAAACTGAGGAGTGGAAATCTCAAAATAATAGTGTTTTTCAGGATTTACGTGGTCTGATGATGATGACATACCATGTTCTAAAGACATAGTGTTGCTTTTCTGCTCACACAATTTAAAAGCAAAATACTGATATTGCAATAAGACAGTGGGGTTTTTTGATTTAAAGATGATGAAATGTTCCAGTTTTAAAATGTTTAAAAAAAAAATAAAATCCTGCTTAACTGCTGGCACTGCTTCTAAATGCCATTCCATCGATCCTTTTCTCGTTGCTCTGATTCATTGGTGCAACACACTTCCAGCGTTGATGGTGTTCTGGCTGAACCAGCTTCCCAGGGCTAACAGAGGTTTCATTCTTGCTCTATCTATATCAAATTTATTTAATTCACAGCTGGTAGCTCCAGCATACGCCTGGATGTCTTGAAAAACAAGCAGCGCAGCACTGAGGACTGCAAGGGTAGTAACTGACTTCTGAAATCTAATCCACTGATGTCCTTACCGGACAAGCAGCCCCTCATCGATGAGCAGTGTACAACTGAGGATCACTTGAGCTGAACTTGCATCAGAGAGGTGACATGCTGGTAAAGAAAGCATCAAGGAATGGTATATGTAGGTAATTTCACAGCTTTTGGACACTTTGTGGGAAGGGCAGCCCAGGTCCTCCCTTGGAAATAGGTTAAATATTGACAGGCAGGGTTCCTCTGAAGTGTGCCTTTATTAATAACTATATTAATAAATATATTAATATCCAGTTGAAGCTATTGTACCAGGTTGTATACTTACCGAACAACTCACAAGACCAAAGTTTTTGGCTAATACAACAAACAATGGTTTGTTGTATTAGCAAATATGTGAGGCTTCTACTCAGTTTAATTGCATCAATGCTTTGAAAGTGAATTCCTGGTTCTGCCTGTAATTTTTACTAACAGGCCTACCACAGTGGTGCCTGGGGACAAACAACGTGTGGAGGTCTGATGTGGCCGGGCATTGCACAGTCCCTGCCCTGACAAGAGAACAAGATGACCTCAAAGAAGATAATTCAGCAGAGAGAAATACGAAGAAATGACAAATGAAGGAAAGAATGAATTATACAAGGAGGGAGCAGTGAGAGAAAAGAAGGAAAGCTGGCAGAAGAGAGAAGTGGCGATTCAGCTTGAGATACAGAGACTGGGGTAGGTGCAAACAGCCCGTCGGCACCTCTTCGCTAACAGTTGTTCAGATGCTCCTTATTGACACCACTATGTCTACTGTCTGCTGGTTCAGATGATCCTGTAGCTACTCTTCTAAGCTTGAGCCTTTCATGGTATTTCTTTCTCCAAAGTAATGAATTACATTGCGCTGTGGGGCTAATGTGAGCAGGTTGATTCCATGAAAGCAATGTAACAGGAGGAAATATATGTAGGATAGGGGGCTGGCAGCCCACTCTGAAAGCAGAAAGTCTTAACTGAAAGCAGACAGTATTAATCGAAGGAGCTGAACTTTACAAGAGCAGAGCTTATAATAACCATATATTCCTGCGTACTATGTGTACTTACAATAATTGTTAGCCCCTTACAGACACCTGAACATAAAATCTCAGCTAAACTTTTCCCTTGGTTGACCAGCAAAAATAAATTAGGCAAACAAGAGGAGAAGGGATGGGCAGGGATTAGTCTATGGGAAATCAGAAGCAGGGAGACTATTAGGGAAGAAATGTTCCCTGAATACTTCCTTTTGCTTGAATGTAAACCACACTGCTGCTGAAACACCAGCTTTCTTTACAGATAACCTACAGGTTATATGTATGTAAATTGGTAATATAGAAGAAAGCATGTATTAGAAATTATCATGGCCAGAAGCTCTGTCTTTGGACACTGGAACTGAAGCAGAATGAGTAGCACAGAGCTTTTTAACAGATTACCTTCTTTTGTAAATTTATAAGACTCCCCGAGAAAGTGAAAAGACAGCTCGAGGGTGACATCTGTTTTGGAAATGGATGGGATGCACATCATGGAGTAATTCTCACCCTCTGTGCAGTAATGATCGCACATGCTTACAAAAGAAGCTGATGTTTGTATGCATGACTGGCTGCACTATCTATAGAGGAGCCACCTCACTTTTCATTTCTCAGTACAGATATGAGTCCATGGAAGCTATTAAATGTACAGTAGAGCCAGAAATACTTGGTAGAGACTCTTTTTTATTACACTGACCTCTGTGAAAAAAAATCAGCTATGGAAAATAAAAAATATATATTTTTTAAAAATTTTAAATGTTTCAAAATAGGATTTTTTCACAACAAATTTGCTGTTAAAAAAATACAAGTGAGGTCAGCTGCCCTCTGTTTCACGTAGCAAGTTTTATTACATGGCTTTTCCTTAAGGCAATCAATAAGTTATCTTTGTTCTGCTCCTCGTACGACCAAGGATGTATTTCTGGCTTTCTCCCGCTGACTCCTTGTTGGAAGTCAGGACCCTGGCAGTTCTGAAAGGCAGGGTACCTGCTCCTAATCCTGGCCTAGCTTGCCTAAAAGTATTCTGGAAAACAGAGTATAGATTTGACTGAAGTTAAAAAAGGAGCTTACCTTCCCATTAACTACAATAAATGAGGTATCTTGTTTTTAGAGGGTTATTCAGGAAGAACTTTGTGGCAGATTTGAATACGAAGCAAGATTTCAGCAAGCCCAGAGTAACATGCCAAGGAGTTGGTGTGCTGGGAATAGCCTCCAGTTGAGAAGTGCTCTGAGAAAGACTAAGGGAGACTGACAGGGAGAATTAACTCCAGGTTTGGGGCTGCAGTTTGAGTGAGGGATCCAAGTAGCTCATAAAATATGGAGCAGGATCAGCACATAAGCAGCTTTTATATGTGCAACAGTGGAAATTTAGGCATTTAACCCTCTTGAGTTAATCAGCAGCTGAGCAGTGGGCTTTGAGGGCTTTAGGTAGCTTAGGACATATATATGTGTCTCAGTTCATCAATGGAAAAGAAAAATCACAGACTGCAAAAAAGGAAATAAAATCCCATGTGGTTCTTATGTCCAGGCTGTCTCGATGGCTTGGTGTTTTATTCAATCTCCTCTGGCAGAACTTATCAAAACAACAGATCGCTTTGGCTAATTAGTCCATATTAGTTAGAGAACTGTGACTTCTGCATTCTTCAAATAGGGACGTTAGTTGTGGCTGCCTGTGAAAGAAATGGCATTACTCTGAGAGGCTGAAATTCTCAATGTGCCAAAAATCATCAAGCATATATATTTATTTGACTTTTAGAAGGACAAGACGTTGTGCTGCAGCCCGTGACTCTGTATGGCAGGACCGGCCAACCTTTCTGTAAGTGGGGCAGAAAACTCTGTGAGATGTGACACAACATCACAGGTTCCTCACAGTGGCGAACAGGGACATCTGAGGTGAATGTGGCAGGATGGTGCTGGACCCAGCATGGAGGCTGTTTCAGGAGCAGGCCCACGCATACCTGCTGGATCACCTGCTCTGTATGCTGGCAGCCCCCTGAAGTCCCCATGCCAGTATGGTCCTGTCACCAGGCATGTGACAGAAACCTGCCATAACAACTGCACTTGACTCGCTTGTGTCTCAGGAACTACAAAATGGTCCCCATGAAACTTATTGTTCATCTGTCTGAAAAGTCCATAGCAGTCAGTTAAGGATTTTAATAGTATTTCCCTTTCACTTCTGGTTGTATGGGAATATCATTGAGTCTACTTTTGTCCCAGACAAAAGAGAAAAAAAATGAGAAAAAAGCCCCACTCAAAGAAGAGGAAGTTTACGCAGTAACACAAGATCTGGGACTACAGTAATTACACCAATACAAGTCTCCAAAGAGTGAAAATGAGACATCACAGAGGAACAGATTATGCCATGTCTGCTTATGCTGGGGCTCATGTGTCTTCCTCCTAAACAGCCTGTCCTGGTTGCTGTTAGAGGCATTGCTGGGCTGGACAGACCTGGAGTGTGATCCAATCTGAAAATTCCTATGTTCCTAAGACTGTTAGATAGAGAAAACATACCTTATTTATTCAAACAACCTTAATTTTTCCCTTTCTTCCATGCAGATTTAATTTCCTTCTGGAAAGCAGTTAGCCAGCTGTGGCTATGAAACTGGTAATAAGCACACAGCTTTGGTTCAAAGGTGAGCAAGCACTGCTCCTAAGTTTAAAGTAATAGAAGACGGGAAATACAGGAATGGGGGTAGGTAATGAAGGCACTTGGTGGTGTTTGGATTGAGCATCCAGTGAGTACATCATAGCTGTCAGAGTGAAACAGCAAGTTCTGGTCTTCTTCAGATCAAGCCTTTTCAAAACAGACACAGAAAGCATGTCCTTTCTGCTAGAAGAAAGCCAGGGGGGAAAAAGAATCCAAGTAGCTATATGCAAAATCATTTCAAAGCTAATTTCAATCCCTCCTGTCTAACACTTTCACCTTTGTTAATAACAGTGGAATGAATTCACATAAAACTTTATGTTTTAAAATTATCACTCTTGCCTTTGAAATTCATGGCCAGGTCTTCTGTTGAGGAAAACTGAAACAGATACATTGATTAAATGTTAATCCAGTTTGCACTGCCTCAAGTTCTGGCACTGCTTCACTTTTTTACAAAAGAAAATGCATATGGAAATCCTAGAAAAGCTCAATTGGTGAAAATTTACTCCTTGCAAGTCTTGACATTGAATTTAGAAGAGCAGAGATCCCATGTGTATTCTCCTGTTCTTTATTCCTTCTCCAAAACAAGTTTAAGAAGAAAAAATAAAACTTTTAGTATCTACCAGAAAAACAAGACCAAGCATTATTTTTTATTAATATTATTTAGAATACATTCATTGTTTCCTTTCTATCCTCAGCAAACTGCTTTGTAGTTACAACAAGAAACCAGAACTCGTGTCTGAGCATGATGGGTACAAGAGTGCAGAGATCGGACTTTATCTGACTGCTGGAGTGACTGTAGGGTCTGGGAGTGGACTGAGAGACCTGTTTGCATGTGTGTGTGTGTGTGTGTGTGTGTGAGGGAGGTGGTTTGAGTACCAGCAGTTGGATTGAGTCTGCAGGCTCAAAGGTTCATGTGCCCATGTCCCAGGCAGCTGGGGAGAACCAGGAACTGTTACAGGGCAGACAAATAGAATGGTTTGGTTTGGAAAGGACCTTAAAGATCATCTAGTTCCAACCCCTCCTGCCACGGGCAGGGACACCCTCCACTAGACCAGGTTGCTCAAAGCCTCATCCAGCCTGGCCTTGAACACCTCCAGGGATGGGGCATCCACAGCTTCCCTGGGCAACCTGTTCCAGTGTCTCACCACCCTCATAGTGAAATAGATTAGATTATTTCAGTTGGAAGGGACTTACAATGATAACCTAGTCCAACTGCCTGACCAATTCAGAGCTGGCCAAAACTCTAAGTATGTTGTTAAGGGCATTGTCCAAGTGCCTCTTAAACACTGGCAGGCTTGGGGCATCGACCACTCCTCTAGGAAGCCTGTTCCAGTCCTTCCATCGTTTGGTCCTTCTATCAGAAAAACAGTAAATCATAAAATATGGCATAGGCAAAATTGTTCTTGCTGAGATTTCCTGATCTTGCGCCAGCTCACATGGCTGGTTTTCTCCAGAATACGAGAACAAGCTAAGTGTTTGTTCAAGTTGTTATGACATTTGTCAAATCAAGAACTGATCCTGTAGGTTGCGCCAGCACAAGCACCTCTAACGTCTTCAGTGCAGGGTCTTTACTGTTGCATCTGAAATTCTCAGAAATCTTCTCTTATGCTGTTTTCTTTGAAGAGTCAACAAATCTTACTTTTTGAAATAAATTAACTTCTTGAAATACAGAAAAAAATAGAATTTAATTTCCCTTAATTATTTTTCCTTAGTAATGACAAATTGTAAGATTTTTTATAGCACATTTTAAAATCCTTATTTTAATTCTTTGTGAAAACAATTTCACTCACAAGTCATGAAACAGTATAAAAACTACACAGAATGAAAAGGATGGAACAGCCTATACAGGATTATTGACTACCTTGTTCTGAACAGAGGCAGGGACTCAGCTAGAGTAAAGGCATTCTGCTGCCCATGCATGTTTCCAGACATTACACAGGCACAACTCCAGGACAGCACAAATGAGGGACTATTCCCAAAAAGCATTAGGATCAGGTCCAGGCTGCTCTAAGAACAAGTTTAACCATATGGACATAAACCATGACGTGCTACCTATCCCACTGGCAAAGAACAGGCCTTGGCCCCTTTTATTTCAAGTGTACAGGTAGCCATAGGTAATTTCCAACAGATGGGGAGCAATAGTCAATGTGTGTTTGCAAAGAAAAGCAAACTCACCACTCTAGGAACTAAAAAAATTAAAAGATCAAACTAGGAAATAATTGCCCACTTCTAATGAAGCAGACAGTGATAGTACTAATAAAATGTATATATACTCCATCTATCTGTTTGTGTTTAAATAGCCTCCCCAAACCTCCCGCCCACTCCAGTCCTTCAGATTAATATTTTTCCTGAATTTCACAATCTCTGCTGTGGGTAGCTGACAAAACCTCCTTAGGCCAAAACACTGCTCATTTTCTCAAACAACAGCAAACACAGTTGCAGTATTCGAGCACTGGCAATAATTCTTCCAGTTTTACCTTGATAATAAGCTTTGAAGGCAAGCCTGGGATCTTGAACAATAAGAGAGAAAATAAGATGTCAGCTAACAGCATTCTGCAATATTATTACATTTTGTGTGCATTTAGGACTAATGCATGGTACACAAAACTGCTGGTTGCCTCACTACTTACAAGAACATGCACAGATTAACAAAGTTCCATTTTCTTTGGAATTTGTACATTATGAATCTTACCTTTCTAGTCTGTCAGGTGTTTAGCAGTCTAAATTACTAGTGTATTGCTAGATCAATCAGTTATACATATTTATGCAATGTCAAAGATTCACACAAGTCTAGGTAACTTTGCTTCACAAATATCCTTAAGAGCATCTCTATTGCAGCTGATAGATATAAACACAAATCAAAATGGAGTCCCTGTCTTCAAGGGTTTAGGCTCAAATTCTCTTCTAAACAAGAAAAATTTCATCTGAAAGTGCCCAGTGCTTCAAAACATCTCATCTCTGCTACTTTGCAGTTTCTACCATCACTGTTCCACAAGCCAGCAGCTGAGAATTATATATCTGATTTTGTCCGATTAAGTGTGACTTCAGAGTCACTGAGAAAGAATCCATTTTCTGCTCAGCACTCCATGAGATTTATCAGTGAATGCATCATGTCCCAAAGCACAGTGCTACTGGGCTATAAAATATTCCAATGTCTTATTAATAAGTTAATTGAATCCATTGTAATTTTCCTAGTATTCATGCAGCTCACTTTGTCATTGATTGACAGAGATGAATTTGAAGATATTTAAGAGTTTCGCAAGCAGATGAACAGCTATATCTGAATTATCATGAAAGAGGAATAGTTAATAAGGGACTGTAATAATCTTTCATTAGAAAATTTGTAACCACTGCAAACCTATTTCTGTTCCCACTGACAGCAAAAGGAATTCTGCCTACAGATCCAATGCCATTTTTGAGTTAAAAATGATTATATTTTTCTCACAGAAGTCAAGAAATTTGCAATGAAATGAGATAAATACCAGAGCAAAGTCCGTCAAAGCCAGCTATAACTAGATCATGTGGTTGCTGAGTGACTCATACATTTAATTTCAAGGTAGATGATTAATAATCCAGAATCTTAGTTTATCAGGACTTGAGTAGTATCACAGGCACATCAAAGCTTTCAAAACTTGTGTGGGGATCAGTCCTACTCACCATCCCCCCACTGAACATCCAGCATCAGGATGCAGTCACATCAATTATTTACACCTTTGCTACTGTCCTGGGGCAGAGAGGACCCATTGCATTCCCCAAAACATGACAAAAGTCACATTTGAATGCTCTCAAAACTCTTTTTTACTCAAAATCAACACTCTGTATCAGAAAGAGGACATTTCTGTTCTTAAAAGAGATTGCCTCACCTTGTCCTCATCTGGCCCCATGAATTTGGTTTCCAAAACTTTTGTCCCTTTTTGAGACAGTTTCATTTACACAAGAGGGATGTGGCACCAAGAACCCGACAGATTCATCCAGGAGAGCTCACTCACAGAAGACGCTGCAGGTATGGTGCATAACTGCCCTTGAACGTCTTGAAACAAGGATGTTCTAAAGACCTTCTCAAGATCAAAAGGGAAATGCCTCAAAAAGGAAAAGTTCTGAAAATGTGTAGACACTGTTGGGGCAACAGGTAATGACTAGACCAATGTCTAGGTTGTGGCCCAAGGTTAAGGTAATTCAGCAGCATGTGGAAAACTGCTGGGCATAATGAGAAATTGTCAGATGTGACAGAAAGCCGTGTGAGAAGCTGAAAAAATCATAGGCAGTACCTGCCATGAGTGATGATGACATTTCACTGGTGGGTAAGGGAGAGTTACGTGAGAGACAGTCAAAACCCACCGACACTGGAGGGGAGCACTGGGGACCTTCAGGGAGCAGAGCTGGCAACGCCTGGGGAACCACCTCAGTCACACCTGGCTAGGCTGAGACAGAAAGCCGTGTGAGAAGCTGAAAAAATCATAGGCAGTACCTGCCATGAGTGATGATGACATTTCACTGGTGGGTAAGGGAGAGTTACGTGAGAGACAGTCAAAACCCACCGACACTGGAGGGGAGCACTGGGGACCTTCAGGGAGCAGAGCTGGCAACGCCTGGGGAACCACCTCAGTCACACCTGGCTAGGCTGAGTGTTATGGTTTTGTGGGGGGGGGGGTTGTCTGGTAGCAGGGAGGGGCGTAATGGCTCCCTAAGCAACTGCTAAGAGTTCCCCTAGCTTCCAGTCTGCTGCTGGAGGCAAGGGAGGGGTTACAGTGGTGGCTCCTTTTTAAGTGACTCTTAACAATTCACCCCCCTGCTCCCCGACTCCAAGAGTTTGGTAACCTGGAGGGGGAGTGGGGGAAGGGTACCATCATCTAGCCGCCGTAAGAAACTGGAAGTTTCCCCAGCTGCAGGCTGGACCCCACCCA
>NW_010145587.1:31487-62558 GCF_000699245.1 Pterocles gutturalis | reverse complement strand
GCTTCTGTGAACCGACCTGCGGCTTCTGTGAACCGACCTGCCGCAGCCCAAGCCTCCACCATGGCTCGCCCAAGAGCCTTTTATCCTGGGAGCCGATGAAGACCTGAAGGCAGAGAGAGAAGGAAGATGCTGAAGGAGACAGCCAGGAAGACACGGGGTCGGAATTATGACAATGGAACACTCTCAGCATTTCCCCTGCCACGTGGTGAAGAAAGATGCAGCCGTGGAGGACCCCACGCAGGAACTAGAAGCCCATGCCGGAGCCAGGCAGAGCCAAGCAGTCATTGGGGGGCTGTGACCCTGTATGGAAAGGACTCACATTGGAGCAGTTTGTGAAGGACTCTCCCGTGAGAAGGGACCACACACTGGAGCAGGGAAAAGAGAAGCCCTCCCCTGAGGAGGAAGAAGAGGCAGACTGACTGCACCCCCCATTCCCTGCCCCCCTGCGCCGCTGGGGCGGTGGAAAAGGTAGAGAAACCAGGAGCAAAGCCTTTGGGCCTGGGAAGAAGGGAGGGGTGGGGAGAAGTGCCTTTTTACGATGTGGTTTCTCTCTCTCAGTATCTTGCTTCTTGTTGTAAATAGTTAATAAATTCTGTTGTTTTCTTGTTCTTCCCCAGTTGTCGGTCTCTTGCCCGTGACCCTAAGTGGTGAGTGAAACCCTCCCTGTCCCTGCCTCAGCCCACCAGGTGTTCAGAAAAAACTGTCCCCGTGGCTTTATAAACCATGACACTGAGACGACCAGAACAACAATGTTAGAAATACCCTGTTAGGGTGAAAATTTCTCAAAAGTGGGAGCAGTGGAGAAAAGTAATTGAGGGATTTGAGCTTCTTGTTTGGGAAGAGGCATGAGCAAAGAAAGGGGGGTACAAGGGCAGCAAAAAGGAGGGTCAAGAACCAATAAAAGGCACAATAAGATGTGCAAATCATGGAGGCACCTGTCTGGCAGCTCTGCACCCAGTCACCTGAACCTGAACCAGGGCAATAACCCAAATGCACTGTTTTGACCATACCACATTCGCCAAACTTACTTCTGCCATCAGGAGGATGGGTAGGAGCACGATGCTTCCCCTGCTGTGTTGGTACATGTTGTTTGTGAGTTTTTGTCTTTCACTCACAGAGAGGGACATCACTTCATCCATTTCTCTGCCTCAGGGTTCTGAAAACTAAGCTGTGCCTTTTGCCATCAAGAGGTGACAAAGATAATCCTCAGTAGGTAACAGTGTGAGCTTAATACCAGGCCTTGCCCCATGCGTTGCAGGAAGATTGTTAAGGACTGAGTGAAATGAGACCATCGTGGAGAGGGTCTCAAACAGCCAGTTCCAGTTAGCAGAGAGGCTGGGCAGAAAGAGACGAGCAGCAGAGCAGGATGGTGTTAAGCTGCTCAGGGCATCCCTAGTGAGATGCTTTTTCCTGGGATGTCGCTATGGATTCACAGTTCATGCCTGATGCCTGGAGGAACATGAGTTCAAAATGTACTGGGTGAGATTTCAAGCAAAAAGAAAATATTCCCCGAACACAGAGACGTGCACAGCACCCTAAGGTGGATTAGTTATTTCAGCAGTGCTGATTTAAACAACTAAAACAAAGTGTCTGGCTTCTTCTGCATATCTTCCAACCTGTTTTCAAAGCAGCATAAATGAGCAGAGAACAAAACAATCCTTCTGATCCCCTGCTTCCCCCAGACTCCATATTAGTCACAGGGTCTCTCTTAATTCAGGCAGTGAGACTAGTTCAACTCCCATCCTAAGCAGGTACTATCCTAGCCAACACTGAATCCTGCTGTAAAATTGAATTAAATCTACTTTTTTTTTGTTTGTTTGTTTGTGTAAGGATAAGGGAGGGTTGATGCATTTGTAGTCCAATGATCTTCTATTTATAACTTTGGGTCTCCAGCAAAGTTCTCAAACTTCACCTGCAGTGAAGTAAAGGCTTATAAATTAAAACTGATGTCTAAAGGACAGGAAAGACTGATTTAAATCAAGAGACCTACTTACTTTTTAAGTGTATATAGAGCTTTGCAAACAACACATGAAAGAAAAAAAAAAAAAAAGCCCCCTACCCTATTCACATCATCAGAATGTCCATTTTCTGTTTACAGTATATTACACTCTAGTAAATTATTTTCAAACTATAGAAAGCTGCCAGTCTCCTCCTGTGTAGCTAACTTACTGAACTTGCTGAAAAAAATCTTACTGTTCTGATCAGATAACATAAGCAACCTAAACAGCTAACTTGTTATTGCGATTTGTTTAACCTTTTGGGGGCAATTCATCTGAAGCTATGTTATAAGCTTAAGCGAGTAGAAATATTCCAAGGTCCAGAATCGCTAGTTCTATAAAATTGAGGAGATACTTCTCTCCACTTACATAGGTAATTGTAAATAATTTCCACAGAAATTAAGGGCTATAGGACAGATACTTGGAAATTCTGGACACACAGACACAAATTCCCTGTTTCGGTAAGAAGCACCAGCTGTGTGTATCTTTTCACAAGTGCTTAAAAATATCATTCTGTACTAATTTACTTCCCCTTCAGGAAATACCAATTTCAAAAAAGGGGGAATCATTTGAGAATGACTAAATAGTATGTGATCACCCAAGCAGATTTTCTATTATTTTCACTACATTTTCCCTTCAATTTCCTTCTCACATTTGCCCCTGGGACTTTGTTTCTCTAACCTGAAAGGCCAGTGGTCAAAGTCAAGTTATGTTTGTGGACACTGTAAATTATTTATGTCCTTCTACAACAATACCCTGGGCAGGTTCCTTGCATGATGCAAAGCAGTGCTGATTTACATCCTGAGAACAACGCCTTTCATGAGTAAAATCTATGAAGAAACTTGCATTCAGAACTTCCTTCAGAAAAGTTAGTTAAAAACTGTTTTTTTAAAGAGAAAAAAATTCTTTCTGACACAAAAGTAGTGTCCCACAAGGAATTAATATTCAATTAGAATTATGACAGAATTCTGTCTGTGGGAATATGTTCAGTGTATATTTTAAGGTACATAACAGGGTATACTTGAAGGAAAAGCTTTATTCTACTTAATTTAATTTGGGTGTGCATACGTTTCCCTCCTGGTTTAGAGGAAGGATATAGGTCTCTTTTTATTCTTTCCAAAGATGATGTTTTTTTCCTTTAGCGTTTGAACTCTTGATCCAAACTCCCAGTCTCTGAGCTGTATATTTCTCCACATATAAAGCACTTCATAACATTTCTATTAGGAAGGTAAACGTAAGTGGCAGATGCTGTGTTGAGAACTGGCTCTAAGGACTGACATGCAGACTGCTTTAAGGAGCTACATCTACAGCACTAAATGAAACAAACCCAAGGGAAACCTCAAGCCCTGTCCCATGACAGCCCATTTTCTCATTATTACTATGCTCCTGAAACATATTTATCCACCTTGCAGTTCTCCAGCCAATGCTCAGGCATGGCTCAGGACATCACCAAGCCATAAAACTCTTTCCAGTAGTCTCCACGGATTAAGTCAATTTACCACTGGGGAGAGGAAGGAGTTCAGCTGTTTCTTGCCACTTGCTCTCCATGCTAGATAATGGGACCGATCCAGTTTATCTGACTGACTTAGGTCCAGGTAGGGCCAGTGACACTACAGGCTGTAAGCTGAGACAGAGCTCAGCCAATTTGAATACTAAGTCTATTACAGGTAACTCAGTACTCTCATAAAACACTGGAGAGCGAGTAGGTGTCTCCAAAGGACAATTTGGAGAACTTAGATTAAATGCTTGAGAGTTAGATAATTTGAGTATTGTGTCGTCTCATTTACGTGAAGGTATGTGAGCTTTGATTGCATTGGAAATCTTGACAACGCAAGAACTATGGCAACAGCCATTTGGAACGAATTGAGAGGCGTTTTTCTATCCATGGTCATAAAGTTACTGACAAGGAGATGCATTCTGCTCACTGCCTACACACCCCAGAAGATTTACCAGAGTGTGGATCATATCCCAAAGCACAGCACTAACAGGCTCTAAAACATCCTGATGTCTTATTAATAAGTTAATTGAATTCCACTGTAGCTCTCTCAGTATTAATGCATCTATGCTTGTCATTGACTGATAGACAGAGATGAATATGGAGATATTTTAATAGCTTCTTACATGAACAGATTAACATCTATATCCACATTATCATAAAAGGAGAAAAATTATTTGGGGAGTGCAACTCAAATTAAGAGGAAGTTAATATGGTAACCATTGCAATCAAAGTTTGTTTTTCTTGATGTCAGGGGAAAAAAAAAAAGTGGGCTGACTTTAAGAGGACTGGAATCATAAGCTACAATTTATGGCAGCAATTAACCCTAAAATAATCTTTTCTAGGAGACTGTATCACTGTCTTTGGCAGCTGAACATCTCAAAAAAGAGAAAGGAAGTCTGACTGGCAGGGAAATGTACTACTCTGGTGACAATAAGCTTTCTCCATCCTGCTATTTTTGTGGTGGGTTTGTAGCTGCTCATGTAAATTTTAAACATCTAGTTGGATGTCCTCCATTACACAAGCTGTTAGATATTCCTCTGGGATTTCTGCTTTGAGTCCATAAAATTGTGACAGAGCCAATCCCAAGCTTTGACTGCCCTAGGAATGCAATGCAAAACACCAGAGCAAAACCAAGCTGGCATGACAGACAATCACAAAACTATCTCTTTCTTATGCTGGTGAGTGACAGAATAAGGGGCCCAGAGTGAAGGACTACAGACAAAGCATGGGCACTATGTATTGTCCCCCAGCCAAATAATAACAAATTACAATCCTTCTCTGCAAGAACTGCACCAAGAGAGGAAAAGAGCTTGCCCCAAGCAATTCCTCAGGTAACTGCCAAAAATAAATCAAGTTATCAATAACTTTATTTTCAAAGTGATTCAAGACACTTGATAAACTCTTTACCTGCCCAAAGCATTACTACACAGTGTCATGCAGAAACTAGATCAAACTCCTGAGCCAGAAGCAATATAGCCATGAGAAAACAAGGCACAGAAGGGTTCACTTTAGCAGTGGATGATTTCCTAGAAGTTTGTTAAAACTGCACATAACCTCAAAGTGACCCCTGTCTTCCTCCTGACTTCCCCACCTGATGTATGCAGGAGTATAACATGGGAAGTAAAGTCTGACTTTGTAAAACATCGTTGTAGAGACCTTGGAGTCCATGTGCAGAGGTAACTGCTCCCTGGAACTGAAGACTTCACTCACTTTTCCGCCCTCATTTTCCACATCTCTCTACGAAGCTGATGAACAAATTGTGAGCCCTCCAGTGGCCAAAATAATGTATTTCCAACTGTGTATATGATTCTGGTCCACCCTTTGGATTCTGCAGCTGCTCAGACAGGTTTTCCCCTGTGCACTAGAGCTATGTCTATGATCTGGGATCAGAGGCAGCAGCCTGATATCCAGAGAATGCTGGAAAAGTATTTGGAAGGACTTGATTACTCAGAAAGCACATGGAGAGATCAACATTACTGGAGAGTGTAGCAAAAAATCCCATTGTATTTGCAGAATTTATGAGGAACAGCCTCTGGGGCTGTGTTCCAGGACAAGAAAAAGGGACCCTCATTGTAGCAACAGAGAAGACCCTGGATGAAAGGCTCCATCTCAGCAAAGCTCTTCCATGTTTTTTCTCAGCAAAGGCATTGATTATTCATCTCTCAAAATGTGCTCAGCAGCTCACAGGAGCTGCTTTGAAAAGCTTTATCCAGAAGCATTAACATTAAAGTGGACATTCACAGGGAAGGACTAGAGGAGAAGAGGGATAATAAATTAACAGGTAACCACATATAGTCACTCTGTGGGCTTTACAAACCTGTTCCTCTGTGTGTTTCTCACTCCACAAATGCCCTTTCCCAGAATCTTTCCTGACATCTATTCTTTGAGAGCAAGGGAGCACAAGACAAAGGTTTTTCTTGTACAGTTTTCTTTTTTCTTTTCTTTCTCCTGTCCCTCAAAGCTCAGGGTTTCTGTTCCCTGCGAAAAGGCACCATTATTTCAGTGCCAGGAGATACCAGGGACTGAGGGATAAAGATGAGGTTCCACAAGTTAGAGGTCATACTTATTGCTGTAGGGGTGGCGTTTTGGTCAGAATGCGGCTGTGAATTTTAGAGAGAAGGGAGTTTTGTAACGAATGGACTAACTAATCACAACATGTGGAGGGGGTCACAGCCTCTGGTGAGGAAGCCGCAGGGTTTATTTACAGTTGCACCTCTGCCATGAACTTAAAAGAATTTAGACTTAGGTGCATTAGAATAAAAACATAGGCTAATGATTCTGATTAACACTACTTCTCAGGGTTAAATGGCTGTAAGGTAAAGACAAGACTGCAGAGGCTACAGGTTAAAAGACTGTCTTTTGATTCAGAGGATTAACTTCCAATCCTTTTAAGGTTGTACTTTCATTACCGTTTCCACAGTCTTAACCCATTTTTTTCATCAGTGCAATTATGGAGTAATTCAGACTACTTTTCTAAAGCAAAAAGCAATTATATCTGATTTAAAAATTCTGTGGGTTTTTTTTTTTTTAAGTGCAGACTCAAAAAAAGAACAGGTTATATATCTAAAGACCTAATACCTTTTTTTTTTTAAGCCTCATTACAAATGGAGCTAGCCATTTAATATGTCACCTTACATTTAGACATAATTAAGGTTGACAATATCTGTAGCACTATGTCAGAGCATCTATGGAGTTACAAACATAATTCTGGGCTCCACCGGGTAAGAACAGTGTCAAAGCTATCTCTACCATTTTTTGTATTAAAGAGCACGCATGTTAAAATGTTTCCATGGCCAGGGAAAGAAACTAGAAGTCAGTGTTTGGGATTCTCATGGCTCCAACAATGATTTACCATGTCAGGTAGTGCCAGGGCCAGACCCTGACCCAAGCACTCAGTTACCCTGACTTTCCATGAAAAAGGCCAAGGATGGCAGCTACTAGCATGCTCCAGTGGGCTCCAAAGATGAGGTCCACCAAGCTCAGCAAGGTACTTCCGTTCCTCTAAACAACAAAAATAAAGATGCAGACATTCAGAAAGCCAGTTATTTCATTGTCTCTTCTTTCTATGACCATGCTAGAGATGGGACCATGCATCTTTTGCAGTAACAAGCATTTCCTTCTGCTTAAGCCAGAGGACCCTTTCAGCACTTGCATAGTGCCATTCACATGAGTTTGAACATACGAAGTGTGTCTGCACTACAACTAAGCCCAGCTTGACAGCAATCCTCCACACCTGAGTGACTATGTTCAGAAGGCCTATACCATTCCACCAGATTTGCCACAAGGTAATGCTAGCCAAGCCTGTGCTGGTGTTGATACACCCTGAGTCACTAACAAGGACCTGTCATGCCAGACTCTGTGTGCAGAAGCAGACTGAAGCACAGACTCTGTCTCGGGGAGCTTATTATCAAAATAGAAGTCAGGGGAACAAATGGACCCAGATGTTCTCCACCGCTGTGGAACATGTAAAGAAATGAAACTCAGCAAAAGGTTTAGTAAAAGAACATCATACAATTTTCAATTTTTTTGATATATCCTTCACTTAAAAATCTTAATGTTCTTTGAGGATTCTCCAATGTATCATCTTACCTGGTATAATAAAGACTTAAAATGCCAGTATAGTACTAATGTTATTTTAAATATAACTTATTTCCATTCAACTACTCGAGCTACTCTGAAAAATTTTGATTGATGTTGCAAAATACGTCTGTAAAAGGAGGAGTACAGATTAGAGAAACTAAACTTTTGTAAAGGACTTCACAAAATCTACAAAGACAACTCTGATATTTCTGGCATTGCATTTTGCGTCACTGGAAATGCTTTGTCCAGATCAAAACATTTCAGTTTTTTCACCTTTTAAAACTGCATCATAAAATATGTACAATATGTTTACAAACATATAATATATTATTAATCTAATAGGCTAATGTATAAAGACATATAGTTAAAAACAGAAGTCAAAAATTAAAACTAAAAATTATTCCTAAACAAAAATACATCAGATATTGATGAAAGAATGAAAAGGAATATTTTGACACTGTGGGAATTTTTTAAACTTTTTCCCAAAATAACATTCCTCTGAAATCAACAATATGTTATGAAGCATTTTCACCCTGATGAAACTGAATACATTGGCAGAAAAATGGTTCAATCAGCTCCTCTGTCCAATTAGTTCTACTTTCTAGCCCTGACCTCAGAGCTACTCCTCATAAGCTTGAATTTCAAGGAAGATAATGGTAATAAAACAGTGGGAGTTTGTGCTTTCCATGGGGTCTTAAGACATATACACATCCAATCCAGTGAGCAGTCACACCACAGGCACAGGTGAAGCAACAGATATCTGCCATGACCAGGCAATTTGCAAGGAAGGAGAATGATGAGGGAGATGTACATGAAAGGGAAGAAAGCTTTTCATAGCTCTTATTTCAGTCTTTGCCAAGGAAGGTACTGGCTCACAATGTCAGGGGTTACATTCACTTATTCTACTGGGCATTATGGGTTGTTTTTTTTTTTTAATTTTTCCTAATCTTTTTTTACTGTGAATACACTTTTTTATTTAAATTATACTAGTACAAGACATGGTCCCAATGAGCAGTAATGTACTTTTAGCATCTGACAGACAGAAAGGCAGAGCTCTGTTGCTCTTATTAAAGCACAAAATGTTTGAGATTAAAAACTGTATAATTTCCATTTCTAGAATGTTTAAATTAGAAATGAAACATCAGAATGTGGTGTGCCATTGTAACTTAGCATGTCCTTTAAATCCGGTGACCAGCCATCCAAAACCAGGCTGTCTGCAGGCCCCATAACCTTGTCCAGGTGCTTACAACAGTCAAGATAGATCTTAGCCCACAGCAGAGACTGGAAGACGGCTTCAGCACTTTGGCCAATGGCCCAGGCTATACTGTCTCATTGCAGGACAAGCTGGTGGTGCTTGGCCTGCCATGATAATCCATGTCAGCAAGGACTGGACAAAGTCGGTTTTGAGATCCTGTCCTCTGACAATGCTAGAGAAAAGAAGGACAAGATGAGGGACTAAAGTATTTAAGAGGGAACTCAAAAAATAAATAAACAAACTAACTAACTAACCAAACTGCACCGACCCCGAATAGCTAAAGGAAGTGATTCACAGTTCTAGACAGATTCCCCTTTACTTTGAGCCAATCTTCGTAATATTTAGGCATCTCTGCTGGTTCAGTGAATCCTAAAGCAAAATTTCTGAACAGCCCTGATCTTTGCAAACATAGTCATCCTTTATAAGAAATTATTTAGTTTGTCACTGCATTCCAACAGAATTCTACCATGGGCAATTTTATCCTACTGATCTAATTTTTGCAAGAATCTGCTTTCTGGTTTAGTTTTCTGCCTGTTATTGCTGTCTCATTTCCAACACCATAGCACTTCAACAGTTTCAGGTTGATCCCAGAATTTCTGTACAGCATTGTCAGAGTCCCATATCCTCTGATCAAGTTCTTTTAGATACTCCACATGTGGAGAGGTTTAATACCAAAATTACCTGTTTAAAGATGAGATTTCTGTTTTAACGGTGTTAAAAATATGTTGCATAACACAATGCAAATATAGGTTACACTCAACAAAATATATAGCAATTGCAATATACAGTTCAATCACAATATCATTGTGATTCCATTACTGGTCTTTATAATGTGCTCATTGTCATGACACTGGGCATTCTCAGTCACCAGGAAGGAATATGTCATCTGAAGCCAGCTCAGGCCTTTTGCTCTCGTTAAAATTCTTTTGTTAGTTGTTTGTTTTTTATAGTCTACATTGTGTTGAGCCACATATTCACTCTCACAGTGCTCATCTGGCTAACTCAGGGAGACATTCACACTCTTCTAATGAACTGGTGTTTACAACACTGGTTGATCCACTCAACTGCTGGTAGATGTTTATCTAAACCAAAGGCCACCCTCTGGTCCCCTTTTTGTGTTGAGATAAAATTCAGATTCTTGCAACAGCTGTGGACAGTCACACCCTGCATTATGCCCTAAGCTTCATAGGCACATCACCCTTGCCCATCTCCTCTGAGCCTTCTTCCATTTTGTGGGATTATTGGCCAGCCACAAGTGCCAGCGTAGATATACTTAAAAGTACAAACCATTTTTGGGAAGCTAGTATGCAACAACGTACTTCACAACCTAAAGACACTGAAAAGATTTGACCTTTGTGAGTTTTGCTGGTGAACAGCACCAAAAAAAGGGAAAAAAAAGTATCAAAGGAGGAAAGAGATTATGGAAGAACCCTTAATGTATTTAATATGGAATTATATTAAATCCAAACAGAATTATTTCATTATTACTAGCTTTTATTGGAATATTCTCCTGGTAACGGACTAATTTTAATGCAACTGCATATTAGATTTCAGACTAGAAAGAAAATGCAGATTCTCTTGAATATATATATTCACCAATAATTGCTACCTAGTGAAGAAAAGGGAAAAAGTGGATATAATTAAAATAGAATATAATGAGTTTTGCAACTTCAGTGAATTTTGAAAGAATATGAAACATTTAATGTGCCTATAGGGACTTGAATGAGAAATGACTTTGTGTCACGCTATCTCACAGCCCTTGAAGATTTAAGCCAAACAAGACCTGTCAATCATTTTCCACACAGTGCTCTGAAAGGTCATCTGCAAGTACTGTGCTTTCCTCCTGACCTGTCTCAATACTTGGAGTCAGGAGCAGTACTATGTTTATAAAACCTACAGTTTACACTGCTACTTAAAGCACCACTTTGGCTGAAGGAAGAGGAAGGGGAAGAAAGAGTGATTGGGACAACTGTCCTGAGTGGATTAGAATAAGCATATGTTTCTCTGCCTTGTATCTGCCCCACTTCCTTCTAATTAGATGATTTCAGTCTTTCCAGCTCCTCCTCATCATAAGCTTAGAGTCCTGTTATACTTATGTTTCACTCTATTAACTCCAAGCTTTCTTTCTTATGGAGTGCTTAAATGTTTTGTGGTGGCTTTTTTTGGTTTTTTTTTTGGTTTTTGTTGTTTTGTTTTTTTTTCTTTTCCCGGATGAAGGGAGCACAGTGTGATAAAAAACATCCAGAAAGTCAAAAGGGGATGAATTTCCAAAAAGTTTTCTCTTGTCGTTGCTATGTAGTGCCCTTTTCCCAGCTGTGAGTAAGTGCAAGTAGATATTGGAGGCTTCAGCTACTCAGCAAGGACATAGAACTCTCATTGTGGCATGTTCCATTGCAGGTGTGGTGAATGTTACCATCCAGAGGTACCTTGTATTTCATAGCAGATTATCGCAAATTTAAAGGTGATTACTGGATTATCCTCCAGAGGAGAATATCGGCATCACAGATCCAGAAGACACACACCTATGTCGAATGGCAACTATGCAGTGACAGACAGTCCCATGACCTGAAACTGTGCAGGGTTTCCATGAATCTGGGAACATCTTTGCTATGCCCCAGCTGGTATACGTAATGGTGGTAGCTGACCGTCTGGTTGAATGTTACAGTGGAAAACGTCTGGTGTTATTTTATCCTCTGTGAGGCCAGTTTGACTGATCCTTGTAAGTGTAGGTAGAACTGGTTGGATACAAAGGAAACACTAACTTTTTAAAAAAAAGCCCTAAAACAAATAGCATTGAATCAGAAACTTGCCTGAGTATACTGACATGGTTTTAAGTGAAATAAAATTAATTTAAAATAGCACTTATCCTGCCCTTCCCTCTCCTCCCTCTAAAAAATAAAAGTTTAGAAACAGAAAACAAAACCTTTTTAAAGTATCTGTTTAGATGCTTAGGCTCAGAACGTTCTCTGTATTTTACACAAAGGAAGCAAAAAAAGAGAGATTGACATTATTAAACAGAAAAGACAAACATCCAAGGCTGTCTCCCCCCACTCCATCAGATGCAGGGAAACAGGAGACAGGTGCCTATCTACTCTATTGGTACACGTTGAAACATGATTAAACACAGGAGTGCTGCTGGCAAGACGGCACCTAGGCAAATTGCCCAACAGATGGTACAACCGATTAGTGATTAAACACAGGAGTGCTGCTGGCAAGATGGCACCTAGGCAAATTGCCCAACAGATGGCACAACCGATTAATGAAGAAACTTTCTAAAGGATAACAAACTACAGCAGGAAATACAGACCTTTTTATATTTCAAGGCAGGTGCTCTGCAGGGAGGTGGAACCCTCTGAAATATGTGAGTTTAACTTTACTTCTCAAATGTACCTCAGATTATAAGAAATGCCAACCTCTGTTCCCCAGAGGTGCAAAAGGCTCTCCAAGATGTGGTACTCAGGGTTTTAGGCATACTTGAGGTGAAACAGATATAAGACAACACACTTACTATCTAGATGATTAGAGAAAAGACTCCTAAGGACTTGTTGTTCTTGTGATTTTGTTGTTTTCTTCAGAAGGGACAAATCTGTTTCCCTTTCTCATGGAAAAAAAATTATAATAGACATTTAAGTTCTGGATAGGATTCTGAGATGTAAACCCTGTTAGCCAGAGAAATTCCACTGAGAATAATAAAACTGTGTTGATTTCTGCCAGCTGAAACCCCTTTCCACCCAAAAATGGAAAAAAAAAAAAAAAAAAAGTTCTCTTATTCAGTAATGTTTTTCTTCTCTTGAAAGTGCCTGGATTATACTTACAAGACCCACCAGAATGCCAGCCTCTAATTAGCCTCGTTCCTTTCATGCAGTAACTATAGGTACAAAAAAAAAAAATTACGAGTCTCCTCCCTTTTTTCTCTCCTCTAACCATTGTGTGTAAGGCATAGCCAAGAGTTTGAATTCATTGGGCCAAAAAAAGCATCACTTCTTTGTGAAAATGAATATTTACATTGTAAAATGAGTGAAAGAATTTGCCAGCCTTGAGTACACTAATACTGTAGCCAGCAAACCTAACAATGCACAAACAAAAAGTACCAAATACAAGAAATACAGCTCAAGTCACAATGTAATATTATAATATGAGCAATAGCAGTCTGGCACAAAGTGTTTTATTGCTGTTGGCAAAGAGTTCTTTAAGTATGTGTGCTTGTTCATCCAAATGAAAAACAAAAATGCAGTGCATGAGAAATCATAGTTGCTTCATTTATTCTCTGGTTATGTACGTGGAAGGTTAAAGATTGTTCTGTTATTGATTCAAACAGGCTATTCTCAAATCTTCTCCTTAGGAAAGCAGTCATTACTCACCTAACTATTCTCACTGAATCAAATTCTGTTCCGAGCAACATCCAAGTAGGATAAAGCAGAAGTAAGTTTTAAAAGTCTATATATATCAGCTTTGTTCCACTGACTTCAGTGTTGCCTCTTATGAGCTTGACCTATGATTTATAAGCGTTTAATTTAAAGTGCGAGATATATATATATAAATCGTGCAAACTCTGATTTTATACTTGTTTATGTAATATGTGTGTAATGAATATCTGCCAGAACACTTGTATTAACCATCACGAATGGCTCTGACTCTCCCCTCGCTCACTGAAGTTTGCAACAGTTGCTCCTCCAGGCTTGATGCTCATCTAAGGTACCACATCTGAGAGCTATTAAAGTTATCACCAGATGAAACTCTAGCCCTTTGCTTTCAGTGAGCATGAACCCAATTTCCATCAGCAGAGGTGAGGACATGAAGGACAAACCTCCCAAATTGCTGCACCTGGACTGAATGAAACGTTCCTCCAGTTCCTTTAACATCTTAGGCAATAAAGTTTTTTAGTCTCTTGTCTGAGGTGCAGCGGGATTTCTGTCAGGAGCAAAAAGTATTTGGTCCTGCAGGCAAATACTGGCAGCCGTTTATATACACATATATATTCTGCTTTAACAGTCAGGGCATCAGAAAGAGGCTGAGAAACATAACAATTTACATTGGGTTTTCACTGCCACTTAAGTGTGAATATTTCCTTCTAAAATATTGTAATGTTATATTGTACAGCTCAGAAATATTGCATTCTTAGTCCAAAACACGTAGAAATCTATGGAAAAACTTCCACTAAACTCAACAAGTTGTGGATCTATCATTCTATCCAAGCTAAAAAGAAACATCTTGGCAATCATGTTCAGATATGATTTGCTGAAAAAAAAAAAAAAAAAAAAAATTTCTGGCCTTGTAGTATATGGGTTCAAGGTAGCAGTTATCACCTCATTAGACTGAGTTGATAGCTTGAGATTATCATTAGAAAATCTACTACAAGTTTTTTTTTAATCTTACAATTAAGTTGGTCATTCCGGCAGTATTTAACTTGTGGGAAAGTATGTTCTGCTGTGCTGTCTCCATCCCGGGGATTGCACCACTCTTATCTACCTGCTCCCACATCTGGATTTCCAGTTTCCAACCCCCAGCTATAGGGGAAATGGAAGGGGACTACATACCAGGTCTCATCCCAACAAGAGGTGAAGATTCATTGGCCACATTTGGGCGTGACTTGTTTTAAGAGCAAGATTAGCAAAGGAAATAAGATTTGCTGTCTCTGGTCACATTGAGTAATTATTTTGGTGTAGTTAAACCTTCCAAGGAACCATGTCCCATGCAGCTTGCACCACCTGACCTGGGTTTTCATTACAGCTCATCTGCAGGATGTCAAGGTTCAGAAGCATTCCTACTCTTAACCAAGTGCAGTAAAAGTAATGTATGAGACCATCTGTGAGGAGTTCGCTGTAAATTCAAACAGTAAAGGCGTTAATGCTTGCTTGAGCAAAGCACAGATTCTACTTCCATTTCTTCCTTCTGCTCTCAGCCTCTCAAAGCAATGCTTTGGTTATCAAAGATTTACCAGCCAAATGCCACAGTTCCTCTCCTCCCATTCTTCAAGGCTTGAAGAGGAATTTATATATGTCATGCAGCCTAGCCACTATTTTAGAGAGAAAGACAAATAACAATACCCGTAAATAAAGAACAAAATCAATAACAAGGAACCCAAACAACCCCAAAACAAACAAACAAAAAAAAAGCAAGAACTAAGCCTGTGGAAATAAGAAAGAGACTGGACCACTGCTTGTGAAAGCAGTTTGTGAGACATCCAAAGAGAAGTTAATCCAGTATTGTGGTTGATGTTTCATGACAGTTCTGACAGTAACAACAATTGTTCCTGTACATGTTGACAGCTGAAGATGAGTGGCTAAAAAGGAGACAATTTCTAGACTCAGTTCAGAAAGCACCGTTACTTAAGTCAGTTGAGACAAGTGCCTAGCACTTAATTCAGTAATTTTGAATATGAGCTACGTTAAGCATTCGACAAATTGATTCCCTTTTTTTTTTCCTGACACCTAATATTCATAGATAATCTTTGCAAGCCATCTGGACAAGTCATAGTCCACTTTTGTTTGATTTGACAGATCGATGAGTGAACATTACACAACAAGAGGTACACAAACTAATGAACATGCTCAAAGGCATGTTTTTTAATTTACTTGGAACAAAGCACAAAAATGTATAAGCAGTCTGAAGCAATTTACTTCCATGGACCTTTATATCTGCAAGTTGGTAAACATCTCTATTATTATTCGTGATTTGTTTTGGACTAGCCTCCAAACACACCAAAGACAAATCCAGACACTCACAGGAAGATGCAGTATCTGCTCCCAAATTTTATTCAGATTAATTCTTTCACCTGTGCTCTTCAGAACTTTTTTTGCCAATTACTTTCCCATTTCTAGATGGTTTCTGTGGCCAAAATACTATTTGTAAAATACATTAATCATGTATAGAGTGTGGACATCAGCCATGAGACACGAAACCAAGGTTCTGCCATTTCTGGCCATTAAAGACACACAACCGCTCCTTTAAGACATGACATAAACCCAAGGCCTTGCCATTTGCTGTCAGTAGAGAAGCACAGCTTGGTGATGAAGGAACTGTGGCTGGCAACTCATTAATTTTGAGCTTAATAATTTCATTCTGCTTCCATACAATACACTGTCCTAGATACATTGGTCTCTTCTGTGACAATGCTGCCAAATATTATCGGAGCAGATTGCCTGATTGCACTGTTGTTCGCTCGTTTACACTTTCTGGGCTCAGTTTCGAAGAGGCAATTTGGGGTAGAGGTGGGAAAGAAAGATACTTACTAGCACATTGGATCACATGGATAAGCAAGCAGAATAAGAAGTTTAAACAGTCCTGACACTATTCATTGTCTGCTAAATTCAGCCATGAAAACAATGTAATGCCTCTGAAGACACCACTCCTTAATGATTTTCTCTTACATCAAGTGACTGCTGATTAAGTCTGTGAGCATGCTTTGCTTCATTAGTTTTTGGTTCATTATGGATGGCACACCTCAAGGTAACACACAGGATGATTCAAATGATCTGCCTGCCGTGACTGCATCTGAACTTCTGTGTTTGACACACTGTAACTCATCTCCGCCCCACAAATCTAGACTTTTACTGCAGAGGCGTATGAGTGAGATGATGATTAAGCTAAGTCTGAGTTTCAACCTCATAGGAAGTCAGAAAGCGGATGGTGCATATGCCCTTACCCAGGAAGTGGCAAGCTCTCCGTGCTCTGATGGCAAAAGCATAACTCACGCAAAGATGGCAATGGTTTCTTTCATCTCTCACTCCCAGGGACTATGGCAGGGGATCCCCACCTCTGTTTGCCAAGGTATCACTGGGGCTTGCAGGAGGGGAGCAAAATTGTTTGAGATGCTGCATCCTCTGCAGCAGATGACTTACATCTTGTTCTCTACACTGTTTAACAGCCAGGCAATGTGGTGTTTTCTAGGGCTTGGGTGCAATGAGGTTCTGGGCAACAAAGAGTCATTGAAAGTTTAATCTAGCTGAAGCCATAGTGATATTGGTTAAAGGAAGCAGCCCAGGAGATCAGTGAGTACAGCATTTTGAAAGCACTGCAGAGAGGAGCTGGACAATGTTTAAGAAAGAGATGTGTGGGTGATCTACTCCAACTGCTCACAGAGCTCTGAAAATAATTTCTGCTATTAAAGTGAAATAACCCAAATACGGAGCAAAAATAGCTCAGGTTTTGCTGGAAACATTTCCAAGAAGTTTATTCGTAGTCGGGTTTGTTATGACAGGTATCTATTTTTTGCTTATACCTAGAGGAAAAGAGATGAGTGCATTTTTAGAACCGCACAAATGAATAAACATGTCAAATTAAAAATTATTTCTCAAGTTCTGTCAAAAAATATTTGTTCTCATAACTACATTGTTAAAGAACCATTGCCTTACACCCATGAGGTGGCAGAGTTCCAGTGGATCTTGAAGTTTAACAAAATTTGTAGTAGATGTATGATGGGACGGATATATGGAATCATAGAATGGTTTAAAGATCATCTAGTTCCAACCCCCTTGCCATGCATGCATGCACACAAGATTAGTTTTGTATTGAAGGGTCATTGGAACAAAGGTGTCAGGATAATAATATGTCCACACAGACCTGTATGTCAGCACTTATATATATACATGTCTCAAACTGGTTCCACTAAACCAATCCAGCCCTTCCTGTGCAAAATTAGCCCTCTCTATATTGCAGAGACATTTGGAGTGTTTCACTCTGGAAGGAGTCCAGAGGAAAGGGACATATGAAGAAAACTACAGCAAAAATACAGGGATTATTTAACAATACAAAGAGGTTGAAACAGCTTCTTAATATTAACTTTGGAACTGCTACCAATATACATTTTAACGCAAAGGTGAGAAGTAAAATATTATTGCTATAAAACATAGGAATTCTAAATAGGGTGGAAAATTAACAGCTCATTTAATGTATAATAATACTAAAAGAAGTGGTTACTCATCTCCTCTGGGAGTGTATCATTGACCAAAGTTATTGCCTTGTACAGACAACGCAACCTGGCAAAAAAGATCTGTTCTCTTCGCCTCATGTTTTCTGGTTGGGGAACAGCCATGCAGGGAATTCCAACAGAGAATTGCTTGACCTGGACACACAGAAAGATGTTTCCTTAAAAACTTAAGAAGAGAAGGGGCAGATAAAGTACCTCTATTATAATGGAACCCACCATTCAGTCTGAATTACTGACCCCCCTATAACCTGTATCAAAAGGTCTACGGGCGGGTTAAGTAACTGCTATAACATGAGGGTGAGTTGAGCCTTGTAGGAAATAAAAGCAAACTTAAAAAATTACATCTAATCACTATCAGCTATTCTTCAGTGCATGAAAAAATGCTCCTGGGTTACATCTAGTTAGGAAATCACATCACCATGTTATTCATAGGAATCTGAAAACATGAATAACTCTTGTCAGTGATCCTAATTATTCCTACAGGAATTAAAGGTCAGTTACTAAGTAGAAAGTGTTGATAAAAGAAACATAGTTTCTGTCAGAGCACACTTTACTAGCATTCAGCAGATAATGGACAACTACTTACAATTCACTGCAACACTTTTTTATAAATAAAATCTTTTTCTTAAGATTAATAATAGGAATCTTTTATTTATACGATGGGTTTAATCCTGAAGCTTCCCAGAGTGTTTTACATAATTTTCTACTGGATTTAGAAATTATGGGTCTGCTCTAATGACCTCTGAGGGGTTTTTTTGCTGTGGTCACCAAATTAGTCCTTTTTGCAAGAGTTAATAAATAAACCAGTGGCATATCTGTATCTCTGTAGAGGAATGCAGATCTCCTCTTAAAGGCTTTTTACAGCAACATTATCCAGTAGCAGATGACAAGAAATTTAAAAAAAATTTATTGCATTGAAGTTATCAATGACATATATTTAAAGCAAGCAAAATATTACTAAAGGAGCTGGAATGTACCCCTGGCAACTACCTTTATATGGAATTGACCAAAGGACTTTTCCAGTCACAAAGAGCTGTTAGCCTACTGTTGTCCTCCATGAGGAAACACCACAGCCTTCATAATATCCTGTGAAAGCTTCAGCTTTCTATGAACTTGGGTTGTGGGATCAGTTCTTATCACAGTTAAGTAAGCAAATATTTACTTCTTGGCTGTTTGTCATGAGAAGATTTAGTGGTCAAGGCACTGATTTAGGGGTCAAGGCTGTTCTGCAATTCTGGTTTGTTAAATCAAGCCTGAGGTAATTTCATTATTGAGGGTTTTTACCCCAGTTAAGCTGGCTGCTAAACATAGAAAACAGACATGATTATTGTGACATATTACATGGACTGTCCTGAATGTTTGGAGGTTTTTTGTTTGGTTGGTTTTTTTTAAACAGATGATGCTTCTAAAATCCTCTGCATATCTGAAGCTTATGGAACAGATCCTAAGAAGCACGTAGGAGCCTCAGGCAAAATTTGAACACATTCAGGAGAAAACCAGGGAAAGCGCCAACCGTACTGCTGAGGCACCTCAGAAGTGAAAACTTTCTGCTGGCTCACAAAGTTGCAGCCTTAGGCACCCCTAAAAGTTTGCCATGCTTCATGAACTGACCACCTAGGCACTTCAGGACTTCTGAAGCCCAAAAACCAGAAAACTTTGCTTCTAAGTCCCTTTGACAGTTAAATATGCTGGGCATGATCAGAGCATATCCAAACTTTTGGACCATTTTGAAGTTCTTGTAAAATAGTGTTGAAACCACTGGTCTCAGAAATGAGACAGGTAGATTCTAAGACCTGACAGTCTGAAAGAGTTTAGAAATACCAACCTCACCATCAAGGAGAAAGCCCCAGTCACTGTGGTATGGGGTTCCTGAGTAAGTATGCTGCCTTCCTGCAGGCAGCAATGAAAGATTGGCAATCCATGGAGCTAGACACAACAAGTGCCTGATCCTCTAATGGAGTTGTTGAATTGCTCAGAAGAGAAAGCGGTTCTCCTGCTCTCTTGTCTACCTTTACTTTATATCAATACTGTAAGCAAGGTGAGTGTGTGACAACTGGATACTGTGGAAATCAAAAGTCTTGTAAGGGAAAGCAACTGGATTATGCAAGTTATGAGAAGGATACAGAAGAGCATTAGGTTCTTCCCAAATACACATTTTCCTGCTCTTGTTTTTAAAGAAATTAACATTCCTGTTTTAATCTAGGATTTCTTCTCAGTCTTCTGGGTGTTCCTCTCACAGGATCTTCCAGTAAAAACGGTCAGCTGCAGTACTGATGACTTTAGGTTTTGCCACAGCTGCCAAGACAAGTACTCTGAAGCTGCTAATGTTGTTCAGTGCAGCTCAACACAATAATCATACCATTGCTAGGTACTCATCGTATTAAAATAATATTTATATTAAAATTGTAACGTAAGTAATTAAAAGGATGTTATTTTTAGATCTTTTTCTTTCATAACTAGTATCAAGGCAACAAAGAGTCACCATGTGCTACACTTAAATACCACAAAATTCACTTATCTTTTGGAAAACCACCTAATATTCATAGCCACATACGCATGCATATGAATCTCACAGAGCATATCTGAAGACCATACGTGTTGATGATTCTTCCAAGAGGAGGATCTTGCATGACTTGAATCCCTTCAGGACAACTTTTGTTCCCTCACTGCAAGAAGAGATAACCTCCAGTTTGAAGTTTTTACATGCATCAAAAAAGAGAGGAGGAGATCCAAGAAAGAATTTGTGATGATTTGGGTGGGGTGATCTAACCCAGGTCCTTGAGTAACCTTACTCTCTCAGGTAGTTTTACTTTTCATCTCTTTGCTGATAACCCTGTAACCACTCTTTATTCCAAACTCATTCTGCCTTTCCTTCTCACATCTCTTAGCAGCATTTCCTTTCATGTGTCTCAGCATCATCCAATTTTTAACAGAAAATGTTTATAGTCTTCTCCTATCATTCTCTATTTTAGCTAATAGCTTTTCCCTCCACTAGTAAAAAAGCTCTCTTCACAAATCCCAGTCATTATCCAGATTTCTTACCTTTCTCTAACACAGTTTGTAGCTTCTTTTTTTCCTGATAATGAACTTGTTTTTCCAAGCTGTGACCTGTACCATCTCCCTCAATAACCATTACAACTTCTGCTTGGTCCTCTAAAGACTGAGACTGACTCTCTGCCCACAATTCCTTACTGCAGGCAGCTCCTTGGCTGCCCATTTTAGCACACAGTTGTCTTTAATGTAGTGCAGGTCGTGACCCCGTATCAATAAAATGAAATATATCCCTCCTATTAAATATACAGTGAGGGGAAAATTATTTAAGAGCATTGACCATTAAAATAAGGATAAACTTTAGGATGGTTTAGAGATTTTCTCCTAATGGGTGTGCTGCTAACCCTCATTTCAAAAACTTAAGATGTTATATGGGGATCTATGGTTCATTGTTTTGGAAAGAAGAGGAAGCGCATTACACACTGGAGAAAGTTTAAAATTAAATGAAAACTCTGGTTTCAGAAAGATCTTATAATCCAATTTACTCTAACCTTGTACAGCAGCTGCAAAAGAGATATTGACAGACTTGGACAATTCAGCGTTCTGCTCATCCTCCCAACTAGGTTCGCACATAAGAGCTAACACACTCTGTACAAGAACGTCAGTGGGTATAAATCAGTGTCATGCCCTATGCCAATGGCAAGCACTGTGCCCTGCCTCCTCAGTGTTACTGCTGTAGATGTGGTCTTTGGGTCTGTAATTGTTCTGAATTGGCAGACAAAAGCAGATATTGGGAGGACTGAATTGTGTAATGGATTTAGGTTTCTCCGTAGAGAATGGGAGATTTTTTGCTTTTTGCAAGCTGAGAAACATTACTGCATGTTTTTTCTTTTTTTTTCCATCTGTCATGGTATTGAATGCAGTTTGCCAGGGACTGGTTCTGATGCTATGCAACCCTGTGAATTCAGAGACATTTAATAGATATTTGAGCCTGACATGAAGTGGGTGTGCAAGAGTGTGCCAAACTGCACCTTCTACATTGAATAGTACCACACCATTGCTCCTGCATGAGAATGCCATATTGCCAATGGCTGTGACAGCTCAGATGACCCTCCTGATGAGATAATTTCCACTTTTTGTGGAAAGTAGCCTGGCCCAGGAGACCTTGTGAGAGCCAAGTTGCAAACAACTGCTTGAGCCACTGCTGTTCTCAACAATACTAACTTGCCATAACAGATGACAGTCTGCATCTGCTTTCACTGTGAAACAGCATCTCCGATTGAGGTAGGAACTCATCAAGAAACGAAATTTCTATCCAGAACTTGCCTTATGACATTCCTATGGAGGCATGCAGAAACTCAGAACTTTAATAAATATGAGTTCACACAAACTCACTTCTGAGGGGCTGGAGAAGTTAGCAGTGAAAGACACCATCCTCCCTGAGCATGTCCTATCTCCTGCCACAGCTCTTAGGTGGTACTGGACATTGCATATTATTAGCAGACTCAAAACCATATATATGAAAGGAAAGCCAGAATCATCCTGCAGAGGACGGTTCCTACAGGTCAGTATGGACCCTTGACCTTCAAGCAGCTCTGTCTGCTGGTTCTGCTGTGTCTTTGCTGGAGAACCTGGATGACAAATCTGACTAAGATGCAGAAGGATCAAGAGAGGTGGTCTAAAGGAAAATAAATGTAAATAAGGGCAGTCAGGGACACTACAACCGGAGGAGAGAAATAACCTTGCAGCTGGAAGTCGTAGAGACAACTAGGGAAGAAGTTCTGTACATGTCTCTTTAAAACAGCATTCAAAATAATGCTTACCATAATCTGCAATATAATCTCCTTTACTGGTCCAGTAAAAGGTCGGAATTTGTGTATACATGCTGAACATACATGGAAACAGGCAGGAAAAATAAGCATAAATTAGTAATTACATGATGCAATATATATGACAAAGTACTTGGAGGCTCATTAATAATAGAACATGTGCAAAAATAAACTATAGCAAAATCCAAATAAAATGAACCTGGAGTGTTCTTGCAATGTAATATTAGCTGATATGATTAAACAAACATGTGACAAAGTAATAGCAAACACATGCATTCAACTACTGTGGAATTCAGGATTGGCCTCTCAGTCCCAGAAATCACAATTTCACATCATTACCTTTTTAGGAGAAGCTTAAGCTGGTAAAATGTTTTCTTTAGTAAGTATCTAAATATTGCCCTGGAAGAGGTGATGGTTGCAAATTACTGTTAAAAAATGTTTCTTCTTCTTTGTCAGTGATGCAAATCAACAATTTTTTCTTATTAATTGTAAAAACATTTGTCACTGCCAGAAAAATGAGACCAAATATGTCTCCAAAATATAAGTGGTGCATATGTATTAATTGTAGGATTGAAAACAAGAGAGAACACAGAACCTAGACCTTAGAAAACATTTTTTACTATTTTTACAACAAATGAGCAAACTTATTGGAATCTGACCAAATATACTTTCTGTTGAAAAATCACACAGGCACACAATGGAATACTTCTGTAGTAAATCTATTCCTTAGCCCACGTGTCACACAGGATCCATCGTCCCCTAACTGCTAACAGAAGAAGATGCAGTTTTACACTGGGGCAGATACATACCTCCTGCAGTTCCCGCCTTTCGAATCTCCTACCTATAAAAGACCACCGAAGAGAAATATTTAGATATTGCAAGCCCTTATGCACTGAGGATGGTATTTACAGAGTCCTCACAATTCCTAGCTGCCAAGGCTCCTCTCACAGAGCTGCTCTTCTGCTCCATCACCCCCCATCTCCTGTTCAATGTGCAGTAAGAGAGGCACCATACCCACAGGCAAAGATGGCTCCCACCGTGCATCCTCCATTGCATCTTACTTCAAAAAGACCTATTGTGGGATCAAATGTGGGACACACATCCTCCATTTTGTGGTGCTGCTGTCTTTTATCAAAATCTGGAGAAATCCAAATATTCTTCTCAAAAAATGTAAAAAGATGTATTTGTCCACATCTACAACTCGTGTGATTTCAATCGCTGTGAGCACCCTGCTGAGTTCCCAGGTGTGGATACACACCTCAACCACATCTCTTTTCCATCTCTTTTCCAAACCTGGTGCATGCTGTTACCCTCATGCCTACTGTTGTGTCAACAGAGACTCCTGTTATTTCAGGAATTTAGAGCCTCTCAAGAAACATTCTAGGGTTAAAAGTTCAAAATCTGGGATAGAAGATGGCCGTGGAGAGCAGCATGAATTTCTATGCACAAATGTTGATGGAAACAGTCGAATAAAAAATTTAGGGCATGCTACTGCTTCCATAGGAGTCACTGTAAAACTATCAGCCGTTTCACTGTGACAAAATTCAGGTCGAGGTATAAATTAATTTCTGCATAAATGTTTGCAATTATATTTTTTCATTGCAAAGCTCTGCACAGGAAATACATGCTGTATTTATCTTGCAATCCAAGGGGCATGTTATTGCTAAACAATGCAGTCAAGCTGAATTTAGGCTTATTAAGTTTTATTAAATCAAGAACATGTAGGTAAGCTATAAAGTTTACAAATCTGCTTCTAACCCTGACTACAACATATTTTTTGTAAGCATTTCTTTACTGTTAGCCACATTTTTGAAGTACTCTTTTCAGTGTGAACACAGCTCTGTCATAACTATGAATACTGTATACAAACATGAGAAAAGACTGAATGATGGAGAAAGTTTAATCTGTAGTTGGATTATTCCATAGGCTTCAGCAGTGTTGAAGAAGTTAATATCGTCTGTTGGATCCATGTTACATTGTATACTTAGCACATGCTCCCTAATAGGAAGCATGAAATTTTAGCAATGGTGTGGCCCATGGCTTTCAGAATAATTAAATGAGATTTAAGGCCACTACAGTTTGACAAAAATTCTCCAAATTTCAGCCATCTACTGGTCATTCAGTGTGGAAAAAAATTGTGGGTTTAGATATGTTTTTAGAAAATGTTACCACTGCTTTTAAAAATAAAAAACGTTATATGTCTAGATTATTAAAATAGCCCCTAAAAGCCAGCTAATGTAAAAATCCATTATCAAAACAAGCTCACAAATAAAGATGGAACTTCAGCAAGAAAGATCTGTAAAGTTATCGATCTTTCTTTTCTCTCAAATAAACCAGAATACATCTAATAAATCTGCTGGTGATTTTTCAGTATAAGATGAAACAAAAATGGTATAATTGAAATCTATGGAGAAAAAACTGGTATAAAATCACAGATGTAAAACCAAGCAGGGAGGTGTTGAATTTCAGATATACCAATTATAAGAATACAACATACATTACTCAAATGCTTAACAATCATTCACCTAAGAAAATAAATAAAATGAACTTGGATTTATGTGTGTAAGAGCTGCACAAGAGCAACACTGGCTCCTTAGAGTTAAATGTCAGACCAGCATACTGAAGGGAACACAATATCTGATGAGCAGATACATATATGCATGACCATCCTGCCCAGTGGAGCAGATAAAGCAACACCTTCACCTGTGGATCAGCTCATAGACTAGTCTGATGAACAGGAGCACTTGCTAAATGTTCATCATATAAGATGAGTACTGAAACCTTCATGATGTGGCCCTATGCGATTCACTATGTCTTTAGAGAGCAGATATTGCCAATGCAGATAAATGCAAATCTCTAAATGCCTGATTATATGAAGTGATAAATACACCAACAGTTCCTGCCATGCTTATAAGACTGAACATTGCTGGATTTACTCAGGAAGAATATGGAATTTAATGAACAGAACCTATCAGTATGAAAGTCTTTCATGTTATAAACACTACTAGCATCATGCTGCCAGATAAGTGTTTGACACGAATGCTTGGGAAAAAACAACAACAACAACAACAAAAAAAACCAAAAAAAAACCCAAAACAAAACCCAAAACCACAAACAAACAAGAAAAAAAATACAAGGAAAATGCAAGAAAAAGGCCATTTTTTACTTTTGCTTCTGAACTGCCTGCCTTCCTTACCTCTCTCTTTGTTAATAGGGCTTGTGAGATCAGCCCTTCTACAAGTGAATCCACGGAAATTCCTGGCAATTTTTAATACAGGAGAGTTACCATAATTTCATGCCTCTTCAAACACACAGTGAGAGCAATCAAGGAAAAAAGAAATTAAAAACTAATTCTGCTATTTATTCTCCTCATTTATTTTATCAGTCATCCCACTGTCACACTGAATAATAATCAACAAGACTTGATACACACACTTAGCACAGGACAGACGCCTTTGTGGGATTCCAGAGAAAACTGCAAACCCAAGGCAAATACTGATACTGAAGGAAAAACTGGATTAATCACAGCAAACACGGCACCACTATTAATGTTTCTGTTCACTCAACGATCCAGGCAGGCTAAGTATGAAGCAAGTTTACCTAACTAATCATGTTAATACAGGGGGGAAAAAAGGGTTTCAGAGCAGTTTACTACCACAGACAGCTGCTGGTATGTGGAAAGTAAAGCAGACAGCATGTCTACAATGAGGTATAAAATTACAACAGAGGTATTGTGACAGACTACAGATAATTATTGCTTATAATGTCTGGCTGCAATTATACGACTCTGTACCATTTCACATTTAGTAGCTTAGTGCTGGAATTAAGAGGCTGTGATGGCTGTTTAGAGGAATCCCATTTAAGTCTCAGTCACTTTGTGGGGTTGGTTTAGAGTGCCTCAGAAAAAATGCAAGATCAAAGTAAAATCATCATTTAGTTTTCATTTGAGATCCATTCGTGCTGGGGAAACCGCCTAAGCAATTTTAGCCTTCAAGAATCTTATAAGCCTGAAGAAGGGTTGTTTTTGGGGTTTTCTTTTTTAATTTTTTTTTTTTTTTGGTTAATTTTGCCTTTTAAAAAATTAAATCAGTAATAAAAAGGGTGAATTCAGTGGGTTTAGATAGGACTGTACAGAAAGTTGAGTGTTGAGCAGTGCCTGGGTGAGCATTTAAGCTGCAGCTGTAATTTGTATGAAGCATGTCTTCAAGAAAGACAATTTCACTCCTGCATCTCCTGATAGAGGAGACTCAGCTCCAGAAGGACCATTTAGTTCACTGTAACAACAGAAGTACTGCAAGTGGACAAAGCAGAATGGAGTGAAATGTCCCTAGCCCTGCAGGGCTAGAATTGAAATGGTCTCTTAGGACACAAAAGAGAATCTCCCAAGACTTTCAGAAGTACCCATGTTCTCTAACTCCTTTTTAAAATGCAAATTAGACACTGAGGAGCCCTTGAAAACATCTCTGGGTATCTAGCTGCCTTGACATCACTGTCTAACCACCTTCCAAACCTGGCACTTAGAAACTTTGTTCCTACAAAGGGGCACAATTCTCTGCAAATATTTTTGTATCATTTTCTGTACAAAGTTCTGAGACACCATATAGAAAATCAGCTTAGGCTGGAGACTGAAGCAAATTTGTTCTCCTCTGCGCTGAAAGGGAGCAGATTATTATCTACTGTGCCTCTGAGTGCAGTGTTTCCCTGAACTGTTCTACAAAAGCACACCTGTCTATGCCATTTAGGAGCTTTGTTTTCATCAGATGCCAAGGCTGACTGAAAATGAAACACCAAGAAGAAACAGCTTGATCCAGCAAAGCTCCAGACTTCAGGAAGGTACCTTATTTCCTGACAGTTCAACCACTGGCTCCTCAGCAACCCGCTTGGCAAGCTGGTAAGAAAAAGAGACCACCCAGGACCAGTAGCTCTTCACTTGTCAGGGTTCCTAAGTGTGGAGTTGAGACCGGAGGGTTCCTGTGTGTCGGAGCATACCTCATGTACCCCCAGCACCAGTTGACCCTTCACTGCAATTCACCTTTCTTAGGGTGAATTTTGGAGCAGAACATAACATTTTGTGATGAGTGGTATTGTCCATGTTGGGACCAGTACTATTTAACATCTTTGCTGGGGACATGAACGGTGGGATTGAGTGCACCCTCAGCAAGTTTGCTGACAACACCAAGATGAGTGGTGTGGTGGACACGCTGAAGCGAAGGGATGTCACCCAGAGGGACCTGGACAGGCTTGAGAGGTGGGTCAATGCAAACCTCATGAAATTCAACAAGGCCAAGTGCATGGTCCTGCGTCTGGTTTGAGGTCATCCCAAACAGGCTGGGTGATGACTGGATGGAGAGCAGTTCTGCGGAGGACTTGGGAGTACTAGTGGATAAAAAACTGAATATGAGCCAGCAATATGAAATCACAGCCCAGAAAGCTAACTGTATCCTGGGCTGTATCAAAAGAAGCATGACCAGCAGATTGAGGGAAGCAATTCTCCCCCTCTACACCGCTCTCGTGAGACCCCAGTACTGCATCCAGCTCTGGGACCCCCAACATAAGAAGGACATGGACCATTTGGAGCAGGTCCAGAGGAGGGCCACAAAGATGATCAGAGGGCTGGAGCACCTCCCATATGACGACAGGCTGAGAGAGTTGGGGTTTTTCAACCTGGAGAAGAGAAGGCTCCAGGCATACCTTGTAGCAGCCTTACAGTACTTTAAGGGGGCTACAGGAAAGATGGGGAGGGACTCGTCATCAGGGAGTGTAGTAATAGGACAAGAATAGATTTAGAGTAGATATTAGGAAGAAATTCTTTACGAGGGTGGTGAAGCACTGGAACAGGTTGCTCAGGGAAGCTGTGGATGCCCCATCCCTGGAGGTGTTCAAGGCCAGGCTGGATGAGGCTGTGAACAAACCTGGTCTAGTGGAAAGCGTCCCTGCTCACAGCAGGGAGGTGGGAACTAGATGATCTTTAAGGTCCCTTCCAATCAAAACCATTCTATGATTCTATGATCTAAGTAGTAGCTCAGGTCCTCATGAGACCTACCTACCTGTGCCCAAGTGCTACCCATTTCAGTGCATCCAAAGCACTTATTGTAACTTGCTGGAACCAGTTCACTCAGATTCAGAAAATAAAAAAAATGCTGAAATTTGATTGCTGTTAGCCCTTCCCCTTTCCTCTGAGTAGTCAGTCTCTGTCCTCTTAAATGTTTTTATCCTTTTCCCTTGATTCCAGAAATGTCTTTAGCACATTCCGCCCCATATACCTTATCCTCCAAAACAGCCCAGACACACAGGCTGTCTACATCCTTCATGAAGTGCAAGGTTGGAATACTGCATAAAGGTCCACAGGGAGAGTTTTGGAAGATACTTAGCTGCCTAACAACTCAGAGAAGCTGCTAGAGCTCATTGAAAATCAGCAAAACACCCTGGTTCTTACATCTATTTCTTCCAAAGCATTCATTGTTTTTGAAAACCTCACTAGATGCCTATCTCATGCAAGACACATAAATATTTTTTCCAAATATAGTCCCAAGCATCCTTAAACAGAATAAAAATGTCCACTGCAGATAAAGTCTCTGTGTGGGTTTAGTGACAAACTCATGTTATTAACACAATTAATAATGTCCCTAAATGTATCTCAAATATTTCACAAAACAACTGATTGATTGCTAGAGGAAATTTGCCTTTTCCCCTAAACGTAGTTTTCTCCTAGCAGAGGGAAACAATTATGCTGTCCAAGAGGAGATTTATAAATTTTACTACAGGGCTAAATACAATGTGTGCATAAATCTGGCAACTGTGAAGTGTTGTTAAATAGATAAATGTACAGTTTTTTAGCCCTGCTGTATAACAAAAGGACCTTCCTCTACACTGTTCATACTGACTTCTGTGAGCATTTCTAATGGTGGATGAAAACTTGTTTGAAAAATACATGTAGAAAACTAAGCTCTCCCAGTTAAAAAAATATTGGCCTCCACAGTTTAATATGAATCAGCAGGAGCCTGCTAGGTTTCCTAGCCTTAAAGAGGTTCACGGTCATGCCTGAGTCTCTTCCAAAGCACACATTTTGTTCTACAACACAAAATTTAAAAAAAAATGCAAAGCAAAAATGCATTTGGCTGATCCTGGACTACTACAAGGGAAATCTTCCCACTCTCATGCTTCAGTTTCCACACCATGGACCTCCCCAATTATTGCAGATTTTTTTTTGATACAGTGGTCCCTCACATCCGTTGCATATCAGAACACATCCTATTAGCTAATTATTATCCATGGATTTCCCAGTAGCTGGCACTCCGTGACCAGAAATGAAATCAAGTCCTATCCCATGAGCTCACGGTCTATCTACAAGACATGTTGTAATGTGTGTTCATGTCAAGCACCATGAACTACAGCCTAGAGCCCAGCTTGGAGTCTTTCCTCTTACCACTTTCCAGCCATGAAGTCTTTCCTGGGCATCAGTCCACACTCATATTTCCCGATATGCTACTTGATATATTATATGTAAGAGTGAAGAAGGAGTCAACATCATACATACGTTAGTGAATATACAGCATTGAACATTCACCACTGTAGACATAGAAATTTCTTTAGTTTATGGTCTTTACTAAGTTAAATCAAGTTTAATATCACAGAAACCTGTCATGTCACTTATTCAGAAAGCACCATTCACAATTTAGAGCCCTATAAAAATGATAATAAGAAGAGAAATTATATTTCTCATTGACTGCCACCGTTGAAATGAAGCTTATTTCTTTTTATTAAGTACTTATACAGTCCTCATACCCTCTTATCTATTGCCTGAGGCCCTCATTCTCTCTAAGAAGATCACTGTTATTCCTTGTTTGTGCCAAGTCCTCACAGTACAACAGAGTGTCCAGAAAAAGGTGCCATTTAATAATAAAGTTTAAGGTTATTACAGTCAGAATCAGTGTGGGCAAGCATAGATTACTTGTGGATTTTGCTTTAGAATGCCTGGAAAAATGTTTTATAACAAAAAAATCCCCAAATGTTATGATTATGTTATAGGGGGTCATACAAAAGCAGAGAAATCTGGCTAAAATTTGATTACACATTTTGGAGATTCTTGTTACTGAGCTGTGAATCTCTACGGTTCATAGATTGGTACATATTAAATAGACGTTAAATTTGTCCGATGTTTTTGGTATTTTGCAAATTCCATCTTCAGGGAAGATGTTTCCCTCATGTGGGAGACTTTTTTGTAGTTTATGTGGACAACAAACTTCTGAGTCCCAGAATCCCACCAAGGAGGGAGAAAGAAGGCACACTCCTGTTTAGAATCCCTCTTCCTCTGAATGGGAAGCTTTTGTGTTGAACGGATACTCATTTATAGAGACAGAGTGAGAAAAGATGGTCATGGCGAAAACCTGTTCCAGATATATCACCGAGTAAAAGTGTTGACAAACAAAAACACAGTACTTAAAAAACAGGAACATCTCTGCAAGAATTTGGCATTAATTTCCGCCCCCCCC
>NW_010145587.1:25182-31456 GCF_000699245.1 Pterocles gutturalis | reverse complement strand
TCCCCCCTTCCTTCCTTCATTTCTCCCTCCCTTTCTTTTTCCCCCTTCCTTTATTTCTTTTTTCCTCCCTCCCTTTCGTCTTCCTCCTTCCTTTCTTTCCTCTTCTTTCCTTCATCCTTTGCCTCTGTGTGTGTGCATACTTTTATTCTTAGTAGAAAAAAAGCCCAGAATAATTTGAGACTTCAGGCTGAATTTCCCCCATGCTTCTGGCTTAAAAGTGGAGTAAAACAAAGTGGTGAGCCTCTTATAGAACATCATACCTGGAGTGTTCCTTAACATCATTTCTTCATCCACAGAATGGGAGAAATAGTTGAGATTCCTTCTCTTCTCAGGCAATACGAACACACCAACATCTTGAAAGATGATTTAATCCACATAAAAAAGGAAATTCAGCATGGTATGCCCACTTCTCTTGAAGCTGAATAATTCTATATGAAATATTTAGCTTCTGTGGGGAGACAGACAGAAGGACCGATTGTAGGAAAGCTTGCTACATACTTAGGGAATGTATGAAGAATATCAAACTTCCATTTCATATCTCACAGAGGAATTAGAGGTTTTATAAAGGTGAAACAACACATGACATTCCTGTTCTTGAATGTCACTAAAGTTAGCACTTTCTGAAAGGCATTTCAGAAATGACTGCATTTCAGGTTGGTGCACTGAATCACAAAGGCAGTCTGTGCTTGGATTTTTTGTATGCCACATAGTGAGTCACAGGTTCTTTACTTCCTTTTATTTTTACATATTTTATACAAAGTATAACAGCAAAACTGAGACCATCTTCATCCCCAAATTCCCTGTGTTACTTTCAGCTCACAGAGAGAAACAGACCCTCAAAACAGCTAACATACAAATAGTGAGTGATGGATAAAATATGAGCACAGAGAACAGGCATGATTGAAATTTTACCCTTTTCTGGAGCCTGGAAATTTCAGCAGAGGTTCCACACCAGCAGCTGGAGTCAACCTTAGCACTACACTTTGGCCAAGCCCACAAAGTATTTTCACAAACCATTTGCACAAGAAGTTTCTTATCTCAGCACCCAGAAAACCTGATGAATGTTGATGTCTGGTGTCAAACATGTCTTTCTGAAGAGTCCCATGCTCATCATAAAACATGGGCTATCACCTCCTCCTATGTAGTACACAAGAGACATAAAGGACCAGGATTATCTCATGCTTTTTCTTGTTGGTCCATATCTGCATGACAAACCACATCCATGAGAACTCATATTCCCATGGGGCTGTGGGAACCCCAGACAGAGTGAGCCACCGTATAAGACATTTGTCATCCAACCTGATGCAGTGGGTTTGTCTCTGAGCTCATGAACCAAAGAGGAGAAAAAAAATACCCTCTGCATCATCAGGCTGTCAGTCCAAGCCCCAGCTCTTCTGAAGTACACATCTTACGTAGTCCAGGATATTGAGCTGTCAGAAAACCAGCTATTAAAGAAGTCCAAAAAGTCCCTGCTTCTATTATTTTAGGGCCTCTTACCCTTTCTTATATAGTAGTTAAAGAGGCACTTGAAAGGAGATTAATTCCTGGAACTGCCCTGAAGGACTCACGTCATGGAGGCATCTGGGACTGGAAGAAGTATGTGAAGGCTCGGACACCTTGGTAGGGATGACTTTCATGGCAGAGCCCAATATTAACATAGACAACAGACTACATAATTTGTGGTTTTAATAGGAGATTTAACTTCCTTAATTTTCAGTCATTTTGTGTAAGGTAGGTAGATGCTCTTGAAATACAGCAAGGCAAGTGTGACTGGCACTCCCCCACCACAAAGTGGAGCTTAAGCACAAGCTGCTATTTTGTGAGTTAAAAGCTCTTTACTAATGACTTTGGATATTGTCTGAAGGCTGGACACAAGGGAGGATTATCCAGTGCAATGCAAGAATTGTGTTTGAGACAGGAGAACACATCAGGATACCGAAGACTGCCACAACTGCACCCTCAAAGGCAAAATCTGTGTGATTTGGGACTGGACGTACAAACCCCAAAGCTGTGTTTTGATGGAGAGGTGGGAGGGGTGTTGCAATCTTTTCTGTTTTCTTCTTTTCTAGTCCCTCAGTCTTTTTTTCACGATGGAGGGAAGTTCACAGCTGCATTACCTAAATATAGGAATTTTCAGGGCAAAAGAGTGAGGCCAGCTGTGGTAAATTAGTTAATTCCTCTGGCTCATTATTTCAGAGACGTGCTCTGACAAGTTGAGACTGGCTGCTATTACAAATGTACAGCCTGGGAGGAAAAAAATACCACTGTGAAGGTTTGGACCTTTTCTTCGTAAAGTTGCTTTAATTAGAAAACCAGACTCCAGGAGGCTTTGTACTGTGAAAGTCCAATTGTTAAAGAGAATACTCACATTTGCCCACTAAGTTACCGAGCTGTCCATCCCATATCTCGCCCTGTGTCCTTTGTCCAAAAGTGGCTCTTATCATCTAGGCCCACAAAGGGTAGAGAGAAGAGACATTTATCCCACAAGCACAAAGAACTACTTTGAGGACACAGCCCTTTGTTCACCTTCAAACGCTCCTTCTGGTGTCAGTTAAGGAATAGCAAAATACGTCTGCATTGATTGCTTTAAAAAAAAAAAAAAATTACACAAGTGGCTGAGAGACAGAACAAGCCCTTATCCCATATTTCTGCAATAGCTTATGCTGCAAGAATTCAGAAGCAAACAGTGGGAACTCACCCCAAGAGGAAGAGAATTGGTGTCAAAATGGTCACAGCATCAGCCGAGGCTGGAGGAGACCTGTGGCTCCTTCTGTTGTTACTGGTTGTACAGGCTCTGGATGCCCATGGACCTGCACTTTACAATTTGTGTCCCTCACCTCTTCACTGGAGAAATGGCCTTATTAGCATTTTTCAGCTTTATTCAGTATAAATAAGTGAGGGACTGTGAGGCATTCAGGGAAAGACAGAATAAAACATATGGGTACATGAAACAGTACAGTACGTATTTCACTCAACACAGAAATGCAAATCTCTGCATGCCAACAACTCCCTAGATGCCAGAGGTATCTAGACTTGCTCCATGGCACATGCAGCCAAGCTGATCTTTCCAGAAAATAGCAAACCTTCTACAGGTGGGCAGTGCATTTGCAGTTGCTCTTAATGCTTTTGAAACCTCTCAGAATCTGCATGTGCATAGACCAGAGCATGCACAGACAGCTTGGTGCTTTCCAGAGGCAGTAAACTCTGATATAACCATCAGAAAACCAACAAGCACAAGTAGCCTGACTAACTTAAGCTATGGGCAGAGTGAGCACAGTTAGGCCATGCAATATGTCATTAATCTCTCCATGGACAACTTTTTGGGTGCCACTACCACAGACCAAGCATCAAAAAAATAATTGTATTTCCTTGGCTTGTTGCTAATATGGCAATGACTTATGCCCTTGGAAGCACCGATGGGAAATTTGCCTGTATTTCAAAACTCCAAGGATGTTAAAAAATTGATTACTATTTTGAGAAATCTCAGATTAGCAACCCACTTTGAAGAGGGCTGGAGAGAGAGAGAGAAGAATCCAGCTGAGCGAAAATTAGAATAATATCAGGGAAGACAAGAAGGAACATTGTTAACATAGACACCACATTTCCCTTGAAGTTCCAACAGAAAGTAGAATTCTTAATAGAAAACACAAGCTTTGCTATTAAGTAGGAGAAAAACTACATGTATTTACATGGCTTTTGTTTTGTTCAAATCACCAAAGGACTGAGGAGACAGATGTGAGGGACAAGGAGTGTATAAGGGAGAAGGAAATATCAGACTAGTTTGGCGTGCCTCCAAGACTAGTTAGAGATATTCACAAATCCTCCAGGACCATAAAATTTCCCCAATTTTAATGATAACATAGTCACAGTACCTCATTAGTCATTATAGTCAATGATTTGTCTGCCCTGGGATTTTACTTGTGAGCCAATGACTTTGACTCTGCTAGGAAACAGGAGTGTTTCTCCAAACTGTTTTAAACACTACTGTCACCCAGAGGAATAAATACCCTGGAATAAAACTTCTCTCAGGCACTAACAAAATCATATAGTGGGTATAATTGAGCTTAAAAGGAAAAAAAAAAAAAAAGATGAAGAGAGGAGTAAGTTTGACTTTTCTGGGGGAGATAAAGCAGGATGAAGATAGGAAGTAAAAGCAGTGGGCAAATCAAGATGTGCTCTGATCTTCAAGGAACACATTTAATCTAAATTATTGCTTACGTGTAGCTCCACTGCTGTGTTTTGGGAATCCTGCTAAGGTTCTTCTCAAGACCATAGACGATAGGACCTCTCATGTCAAGAAAAATTTGGAAGCCTACATCATTAGCAAGTGGCTTTATAGGTGACTGCATAAGGGTGCACAAGTTGTCTGTGGGGTGTCTCATGTAGCAGTGGGTAGGAAGAGGGATCATGAGCACAAACACCTGCACAGTGTCCATGAACAGTTATGCGGGCAATCTTTGAAAATGTTCCTTATTGGTGCTATGAGTGGGTGTTTCAGGACCCTCTTTTACTGAATATTTTGTGGAAATCTTTACAGTTTATTCCTGTAATATACACCAATTAAAATAGCAATTCAACAAGAGATAAACTTCTCTTTAAGACTACAAGAGGTGGGTTTGGAGAGAACTGATTCCCCAAGAATATTCCAATATTGGTTTATTTGATGCCATCCTTAAAAGCACTTAAAAATATTTTCAGAAACCTTGACATAACTCACCTCTGGTTCAGGTGCTTTACTAATACACGTTTATGCCTAATGCTCTGTGAAAAAAATGTGCAAAGAGAAGCTCTCAGTAGAATCTGAAAGTGGCATGACTCTTTCATCCTGACATGCCTGGGTCAAGGATTTAGAGGCAGCCAGAAATTTTGCCACATTGAATTAGTATACCCTGGATAGGCTGGGGTCATTGATCTTTTGCCCTTGGTCCCAGCCCAGAAGGTATCAGGTCACTGTCCCAGGTTTAATGCAATGAAGCTAATCCTTAAATGAATGTTAAATCAAACTTTGGCCTAGCCTCCTAAGAGACATCCCACATACTTGAGTGCCAAGCCCCAGGTTGTAAAGACAGGGCAGGCTTTGATGGTTTTGAAGAAGGCTCAGCCTGTGTATCAAATAACTGCCAGTGCACAACAAAGACCAGGGATTATAGAACCCAGCTTGGGAGGACTCGAGTGGGTTGGTAACACCAAGATAGGTAGCCAGCTGGAACTACCCAAACTTCCAGGGGGGATCAGCAGTTTTAGATCAGAATAAAAAATTGTACTTTATCTGAACGTCCATGTGATGAGACACAGCCATCGCATCTGAGTAGACCCTGCATGGGGCTGCTTCGTTTAATAGGTTCACCTTCATTCAAAATTGCTCACACACATACAGAGGAAACAGACTTCTCCACAGACAGGTATTTGCTGTTTGTCTCAGTTTATCAAGAGAAGAAAGTTTGTGCTGCTGCTAGCTTTCAGCAGCTACAAATAGCTTTTTGAAAGGTGAAGGTATAATCTTGCTTTCCTTACATAGCAATATTTCATTTAGATTCCAGAGCATTCACAGCTCGAGCAGAGGGGTATCAGCTCAGTTGCTCAGTTCCAAGTAGGTTTTCAGGGGTGGCATTTGGCAATGACAATTAATAACTAACCACCGAAATTTACACAGAAATATCTGACACTAAGTAAACATGGAGATCCCAATAATTTAGTTTAACATATCCAATTTTGCAGCTGCAACCATGGCAGATGGAAAATATTCCCAGTCATTTTCTGCCAATATCTATAATGAGAATCAGAAATGTGGTGGTGTAGCTTAAGCAGTTTGAGAACTTGCTGATTCCTGAACGTTCGTAACAGCTTCCATTTCATAGCCACAGCAATTGCCTTTAAGATGGACAAATACATGTGTGTTTATATACACACTTAAAAGTTTTAAAGAAAAGTTCTGGGATCAGATTTCTCCATTTTAATGGTTGCCATGGAAACAGATTAACCCTCTGGAAATAAAAACCCATGTTTGACTATGATGCAAAGAACAATCCATAGCATGAAAGGAAAGAACAGCTGGGAGTTGGAATAGTGTAAGCTGACATGTCAGACAGTAGCCAGACAAAGTGAGCCAGGGACTGTCTGAAAAAAGGTGGGAAAGAAAAAGAAAAAAAAAAAAAAAAAGCAAGAACTAAGCACTGTCAACAAAGTCTGCAAAATGGTCCAGCTGTTCACTCTCATCATAACTAAGAAAATAAGGAGAGAATTCCAGGGTTGAGGATTAAATTTATGAAGAGAA
>NW_010145587.1:17410-25142 GCF_000699245.1 Pterocles gutturalis | reverse complement strand
AGGATTTCAGACAAAACAGACCCCGTATGGAGATCTTTATTCGGAAATAACTTGGAAAGCACAACATTGGGTTCCGGACAAAACACACATCCTTCCACAACCTTGCTTATAAAAGGCCAGAAGGAATCTTAATATACTACATTAAGCAGAATTTTACAGAAAACATCATTTGTATAATTTCATTGTTTCAGGCTGAGCATTAATGTCCTAGGCAGTTAAATAGATTTAGAGAATTTGGGAAAAGGCATATCCCTAGGCAGTTAAATAGATTTAGAGAATTTGAGAAAAGGCATATCTAGCATCCCAGAAAGGGCTAATAGCTGAACAAGTTTCACAACAAATCCCTGTTGAAACCTGAAATGAAAGCCCAAAGGACTCCTGATATACTGTAAATAGCCACTCAACTCCCAGAGCCTTAAGTGATGTCTGGTCTTTTGTTCAGACAATGAACAATTGAATCCAAGATGAACAGTTCCCAGGATTAAGTGCACATTGAGCATAAGAGAAGTGTTAGAGAGGTTAATTCAGAGACATGCTTACCTCCCAAACAAAGGCATTCAACAGTACGGAACCTGATTAGGGACTCTTCAAGAAATACAAGTAATATCATTCATGTTGCATAAGCAGCTTGGTCTATATATGGGTACATAGTTAGAAAATAATAATGAGTGCAGTTTCTTCTCTCTGTTTTTTTTTTCTTTTTTGACTAATGGCCTCTCTGTCCAGTGATCTCTTAGGAGCAAAGCCAGCTAAGTAGCTAGCAAGATGATTGATTAAGAAGATGCTTTGTTTCCATTGTCTCTGTGATCACTCCAGCCATTCAGGGATCTAATCTGTTAACTCCTGCATCAATTAAGTACATTATAAATCAGGAATAAAAACCATAAGTGCCTAGTAAGGAAACTTCATAGTCTTTAGATGAAACTAATTACTAGTGTGGATTTCATTAGTGATAGGACAGCTCTGAAATATCATTCACAGTTATTCATCCGTGCTCTGGTACCCAAAGATAACACTTGCAAATGCCATGGTAATAATGGGATAAACAGGTTGAAGTAATATCCAAAACAGCATGTCATCTGGGTTTTTGATATTTACATTCAATGCCACTTAAATGAGCAAAGTGTGATGAAAAAGGGCACAAGTTATACTAAGCTTTCATAAATCTCTTACTTTTATCATACTCATGGTGCATTTGTGTAAGTCATCTACTGGTTGTTGCTTTTGTTTATGTCCAGCAGCGTTGTCACCTTTGCCAAACATGGCCTTAAGTATCTTAATCTGCCTGGTTCTTTTGCGTTTTTCATATATTTCAGTAGATAAGGAAACACCTCTTGGGTCTGGATGAGAAAGGAGGAGCAGCAAGGGATGTGCAGGATGGAGGAGACGGTGCCAAGGACTCAGTATCCACACTGTACACATCTAAGGGACTCCTTGCTACCTCCAGTCCAAGTCTACTGGAGATGGCAGATGGAGTGTGCTAGTTGTACACATTTTTTGAGTTTGTGGCATCCGAGAAGAATGCAGATCAGGTTCTGCAAGCCTTCACTGTGAAGTAGACCAAAGCACTGACAGGGACATTCAACTCAAAAGTAGGCTTCTGATCTATATGGAAATGCTAATGCCAATATAATATTAACTGAATCTCAGATTGTTTCTTGGCATGGAGGGCGAAGTGGAGAGCACTGTGCATTTCCACAATGTTATACTCTTTTTTGACCTTCAGAATATACTGGCTGCATGCACACTGTCTCCTGGGAACAGTGTTTTGCCTGTGTTTGCACCTGAATAATAGCTAGGAGTAACGTAGGAGGACGGTATTTTGACATGAGCCAAAAGCATGCCAAGAGCCATCCTGAAAATGTGACATTTAAACAATGTAGATGACAGAGCTCAAGTACCTTGGATATGTTGCTTGGCAGGGTTCAGTGCTGGTACACATGTAGTCCTGGTTTCACAGTGTCCCCATCAGGGTGCTTCTGAAACCAGGTTGCAGTACGAATAGCCTGATGCAAGTCTCATAGCAAAGTCATGAACAAACCCAAAGCTTTGGAGGGGTAAAGGTTGCTTTCCTCATTTTGCTGGGTTACACAATTCCAAGAATAGTATTTGGCCTTTAGGAACAAAGGCATAACTGAGATAAAATTTTATCCATGATCTGCACTGAACTGCTTTGCATTAAAAATGTCTGAAGTTTGTATTGTAATTTTAGAGGTATTGTCAGAAGTAATAGCCTGATTGCCTTTAACCGAGAACAATCATCTCTTAGAACGAGTTTACAAAGTCTTCAGAAAAGTGGGTGGAATTGATTAGCTCTTGATGGCTCTTTTTTCCTTTCTTTATCTTGCTAAGCAGTCCTTTCACCAGAATAACTGATGATAAGAAATACTAGTAGGTGCATCTATAGGGAAAATGCCACTTTTTCAGTGTGGGAATGACTGAAACACCACCCTGTAACTGCCCTCACTGTCTCAGACATTTGTCCAGTGCATAGCAGCACATGTCATCTCCTCCCAAATTTCTGCTGACTTGTCTCCTCCTGCACACAGGACAGCATGAATACTTCCTACTGCCCTTCCATTCTCAGGGCTTGGACCTATAAAAGCAGAAGCAACAAGACGCACAGTCTCAGCCTGCAGTAACAGAAAATGACCTTGAGATCCTGACCCCAGTATGTTTGAAAGTGGGGACTTTGAGGGCAAAAGATGAAAAGTCCAGATTCGGCTGAATGTGTTATGACTTATTGGTAGTGGGGCATGCTGAAACCATGATGGCACCTCCTGATCTGTACTGCTATCTCAGCTGTCCGTGTGAAAAAAACAAGAGACTTCTTTGCAGAGCAGACTGTCTGAATGGCATATTCTTGCTCTAGACACTACTGAGCTTGGAGAAAAAAAAAAAAATAATTGCAGCTAGAAGTCAGGTATCCATAAAATGAGAAATGAAAAAGAGTGTGGCATAAAAGTTGTTTTGAACAGTGTTTTAATTTTCAGGTTCTGTAAATAATACAAGGGAAGAAACTCCACATACTGTGTTGGACTGATAGATAAAGTTGGAGCTGTTTCAGAGGATGATGGATGGACCCCATCGTTAGCTACACTAGGCTAGGACAGAAGAGATATGAATCCCCCGACAACACTGCCAAAGATTTCTGTCATGACGTCAGACGTTCCACTTAATCTCTTGCTACCTCAGCTCCCCGTCTCCAAGATGGGGATGCTGATGGATTATTTTCTTTCTTTATGCTGTGAGCGGTCTATGGTCTATTTGTACAGCAGCTGGTGTGATGGACTAAGCCTGGACTCGGAGATCTGGGGCTGAGGCGGCACCAGATGAAACCAACACAAAACCCAGTAGAAATACCAGTATTTACCTAAGTTGCACGTATGCAGCCCAAAGTACTGTATTAGTCTGTTTTAAGTTAGACAGTTTTTCATTTTTCTCCCTTCAGTCTCCAGCCAGAATCCTGCAATATTTAGCAAGCTTAGCTGTCCGCTTAGCTCTTAAACCAGGACAGTTAACACATTGCCGTGCATTTATTAAATCTTTGTGGGAAGAAGAACTTCAGTCTCCACCCAGAATCCTGCAATATTTAGCAAGCTTAGTTGGCCGCTTAGCTCTTAAACCAGGACAGTTAACACATTGCTGTGCATTTATTAAATCTTTGTGGGAAGAAGAGCCTCTTGTGTTTTCTTTGTACTGCTACCGCACTGGAACCCCACCTTCTCCTCATGCCAGAGGGGTTTTCAAGACAGATGCTACCAGAACACATTGATTTCCTTTAAACAAAAACACTGAGTATGTCTGCAGAGCAAGTGGCTTTTTAAGCCATTGGGGTATGGTGACCTCCTTAGCAGTTCCATACTCAGCAAGTCTCCAGGGATATGTTGTCAGAAGGGGCAGACAGAACAGGTGTGTGATGAGATCGTATATTTTGCTGTTTCCTTTGGATTCTTTTATTTTCACAAAAGACTAGGTCATGCCCTGTATTGCTCTTCCCTCTTTGTTATTAATTTCCACAGTTCCTATCACCAGGGAAGCCTGACCTCTCCATTCCCAAAATTGGAAAAAGCACATAAATTACTTGTACCACCCATCCTGGCATTCTCCAGTTTAAAATGACCTTTGCTGCAACTGTTGCCATCAAGCATACCCAGACCAGCTGTTAGAGACAATAAAATACAGACACAGACAAAAAAATGCCAAAGCCAAACCAGAACAAAAAGATCAGGCCAAGAGATGACAAAGTTGAGCATCCCCAGCCCACCCCGTGCTCAGGCTGAAGATCTACCCCAACAGAAGGAAATATCAGGGGTCTCCATCCTCAGTGCAGGGTCCTCTCCTTCCATCAGACACCCCAGAGCCTGGATGTCAGGGACTCTGCGCTCTCCTGTATGGCTGATACAGGTCATATTTATACCTTTTTTGAGGAAAAACATGAATCTGTGAGGGCTGCAGAAAGTAGCAAGGGAAGAAGATTCTTGGTGGCAGTACCCTCAAAAGGCAACAAACACCACCAAACCTTGCAACACCCATTATATCTCCCAGAGAAGAGGATCATGGTCCATGTGCTAATAAACAGTATCCTGGCCATCACACTAGGATTGTGGTAACATCAACATTGTGCACATTTAGCATTGCAGGAGATGTACAGTATGGATACATTGCCAGCTACTTGTTTCTTCATCTGCTCTTTCTTTTCCATCCTCAAAAAATCCCTGGCATTTCAACCCCACTCCTCATTTCCTCATCAGAATCCATGGACTCGTGATACCAATCTCTTTCTAAAACTTGTCTTCTAACTGTCTTGTACCTCTTTCTGTCTATTTTAGGTTGAAAGATCTCCAGATCTTCTCTAATCCTTGATCTTACAGCACATTGAAGCCCTTGGTCCCAACCCGTTCTTTCAGGTATTGCTGGAACAGGTACAGTCATAAATAAAAAGTTAACAACTGAAAACAAACAAACAAAAATTGTTGCTGCTACAAAATAGTCACCTGTTTTACTCCACAAAAGGCAGGAGCTGAAAATACCAATTATTTGCTGAATTTAACCTGAATTAGCACATCTTGATTCTTACTTTGGGGAACAAATTGTTATTGACAACAAAAATGTTATCACACTCTACTCATGCCTGGAAGGAGTATAGAGTGAGACAGATCTGGGTTTCAAAACATATTGGGGTGCACCTACAAGGGAGACTGGTGACAGTCCTTCCACTGACTCTGCTTGAGCTCTGCCATGTGATGAGCCAGATACCGTCCAGCAGCCAGGCAGCTGAGTTAGCAAAGGCTCACCTCTGAGCACATAGACTCTTTTATATCCCCAGATATGATCTCTTGCTATACAGCACAAAAGGAAATGGAAGTGAATAAGGGATTTTTAAAGGATTTTAACATTTCTAAGCATGACCCATCTCGTAGCCTGCTCCTTTCACTTCCAGCAATGCATGGAGGCCGTTGCAGGAGGGGAAAACTGAGGCTGGCACACAGGAGAGCTTGCCCCAGACAAGGGACAAGGCCAGGCTAATTCAGCTGTAAAGCTTCTGAGCTGACTCACCTCAAAGTAAGCTCCTGGTCTTCTCTGCTGGCATTATCCATTTAGAGATATTCCCTCTAAATCTCTGCACTGCATGCCAGGACCTTTACATCTGACATAGTCCTCTCAAACTCCTTCTCTTCTGGCATTACTGGCTGCTAACTCTCCCTCTAAAAATGAAAATAAACAGTAGAAGCAAGAAAAAAGCAACAAGAAGATATCAAGAAAAAGCAGAAGAAGAGCATGAATAGCTGTTTTCTACCTGCTGAAGGAATACATCCCAGCAGAAAAAAAAAATAACTGCTGCACAATTAACAGAGAAGAAATTCCTGGTTTGAAAGCTCACCACGCATACGTCACATAGTCTTAATGATAACATTTATCACACTATAGTCTTTGAAAAACGAAAGTCCAGAAAATAAAACAATATATTTTGAAGGCAGCTAATCCCATGGTTATATTAAACAATGCTTCTGGACTATCTAAAACCAGCATGGTTTCTGGCGATGTTTGGTTCATTAGAAAGCTCTTCCCATTGCTCAACAGCAGGAGCGGTACACTGTGACATTAGCTAGCAACAGTGGTGAGCAATCACCTCTTTTACACAGCTGTGGGTGTGCATGATTAAAAAATAAACAGGGGATCCATTTCCCAACTGCTTCTAAGACAAAAAGAAGAAAAAGGGAAATATTGCCAAATGTAGGAAAAATTCTTCCCTTTTCTTCTAGCCCAGCTAATTTTATCTTGGTGTTTTGTAGCCCACAAGGATAGAAAAACATATTCTTTAGACAATGTACCAAGTGGGAGAAAAAAAAAAAAAAAAGACTGAAAAATATTTTAAAATTACAAAGAATGTACTGTGCCCTCAATACAGGTTTAAGAGGGCTGTTAGGAGAGGGGAAGTAAGTGTTTATGGGGCCAGACTGAATGTCTTCATTGGGACTGATCAGGTTATTCCAGCAGAACAGATTTTCCATTAGCAAATGTGATTACCTCTGTATTGATATATTCTGTGAAAACATACAGAATTCAATTATATTTTCGTGAGGAAAAACAAGAAAAAGTTTCTAATGTCCTTAAAAGTTTGGTTTGTTATAGTAGTGAACATTTTTCAGATCCTACTTCAACTTTCATCCTGTATTAATCTCATTCTTGCATGTATTTATATTATAATTAATATTGTATAACATGTTTACCTTCTTATGTTAGAATACTGTAAAAAATTAAACACATCTAACTAATTGAACTTAAACATGCTGGAAACTTTTTTCCGTGAGAGAGTCCATCTTTCATAATTTTATTTTGCTTCAGAGCAAAAAAGCAAGCATGGTCTTACATGTTAACACCTCATAGTGCAAAGTTCTCTTTAGCAAGCAGGTCTGTAGGCACATCCAGGTGCAGGGAAACCTGTATCAGGATTAAAATATATTCCTATCAAGGAGTTTGCCTAAATCAATAACACTTCTGTAAAGTCCAGGACTACAGGCATCCTTAGGCAATAAAATCCCTCAGTAAATCTGGCCAAGGGAGGCTGGTGCCTGAAGCCACCCAGCCTTGTTCTTACAAGGAAAATGCTATTTCTGCTGGTGGTTTACCCACCCCCACCAGTCAGCAGAGACGACCCTGCCTACCTGGCTGGTTGTACCCCTGTCGTAGTTTAAAAAGCCACCAGACAGCCTCTTGTTTAAAACCTGGTGGGCTGAGGCAAGGACAGGGAGGGTTCACTGTACCACTTATGGTCATGGGCAAAAAACAGACACGACTTGGGGAAACTAAAAAAAAAAAATAAAATAATTGAATAATTGAATTTATTAGCTATTTACAATCAAAAACAAGAAGCAAGATAATGAGAGAAAGAACTGCATCTTGGAAGGGCCCTACTCCCCCGCCCCTCCCTTCTTCCCAAGCCCAAAGGCTTTGTTCTGTCCCTTCTCCTCTCCAGTGGCGCATGGTGGCAGGGAATGGGGGGTGCAGTCAGTCTGCCGCTTCTTCCTCCTCAGGGGAGGGCTCCTCACAGTCTTTCCCTGCTCCAGTGTGCAGTCCCTTCTCACGGGAGAGTCCTTCACAAACTGCTCCAATGTGAGTCCTCTCTACATGGGGTCACAGTCCTCTGACAACAGCTCCAGCACAGGTTTACCTCTTCTCATGGGCTGCTCGAGGGACAAACGGGCATCACCATGCGGCTTGACCAAGC
>NW_010145587.1:7540-17275 GCF_000699245.1 Pterocles gutturalis | reverse complement strand
CTCAGGCTAGCCATGTCGAAGGCTTGGGCTGCAGCAGGGCAGGTGGGCAGGCAGGCAGGTGGCTGGACAGCCAGGCTGGTCTGCCCGGGTCAAGTCCTGCCTAGGGTCGTGCCACTCCCCATTGTTCGGTGCCCCCTCTTAAATCTGTCGTTCACAGAGGTGCAGATTGGCTCAGCCCTGGCCTCGGGTGGGTCCAGCCTGATACTGTGAAACTTCCAGCAGTTTCTCACAGGGGCTGGGTCAGTGGTACTCCTTCCCCCACCTCCCGTCTTCTAAAACCTTGGAGCCGGGGGTGGGGGTGAACCCTTAGCAGTCACTTACAGGAGCCACCACTGCAGCCCCTCCATTGCTACCAGCAGAGCTGGAGTCAGGGGAATCTTTATCAGCTGCTTACAGGAGCCATTACTGCAGCCCCTCCCCTGCTATAAAACAAACCCATCACACAAAACCACAGCAACCCCAAACCTGCATGCCCTAGAGGAACAATTTACCCCAATGTTCCTGGTGGCTATTTGCTCCTAAACATCCAGGGAAATCTATATGCACCACCAGGAGGTAAAACATCTGCTTCGCTTTCTGCACTGGTGTCCTTCAGAGCTGGGCGTGGAGTTTGTCTGCTGCTTTGCAACCACGTTGGCACAGAATTGAAGACATGAGTGTGGAAATGGGAAAGTGTAAGAGCTGCACTTGAAGCTGTGGGTCTGGGAGCCGGGCTTTGAAGGGATTAAATGGCTAATTCTCATTGAAAATGGTGGGAATTTGGCACACAAACACCTTTAAAATATCAGCTTTCTTTTAGCAGACATCAAAATAAAATATGTGAGTCTTATGACATATCCTCAGACTTAAAAAAATAACTGTCTTAGTTAAGGAAGTTTTCACCAGAATTTTCTCAGACTTCTGAGTGCATTTTTGTGTAGTATTCACACATATATCTTGTTGTAGATAGCTGAAATGTAAATAACCAGCTGGAAATTCGTCCAGGGCACTAGCTGCTATTTTTTCTTAATCACACAGAATTGTTGACAATCACGCACAGCTGTATGTCTTCAATGGCAACTTTGAAGAAAGTGAAGTGACAGGTCTCTCTACTCCCCAGTCCAAATGTGTGATGGCGGCATTTACAGGTGTACCAAAGACTGGCAGTACGAGGTTCAGTCCAAGATTCATTCTGGCCTTTGGTTGGATGGGACCACAGCACCTAAGATATTATTACACACACATGTTCAGGCAACAGAATCTCACCTAGATATCTGTGTTGACATGCGTGTCTTCTCTCCAACTAGTTCATCTGGCACTGCGTTGCTGCATCCTGTCATCAAAAGAAGTGACCATTTTTCTGGATTGAGACAGCTGAGTTTCTTGGCTCTTTTCTGGATGAGAAAGATCCTAAAAATTATTGGTGAAGCTGTGACAATCACAAAATGTAACTTCTGCTGCCTGGTCAGTGTCAAAATGCATGTGTTCTTGGTTCTCTCTGAACTGCAGTCCCAAGTATGATTTCTGCTAAGAACACTCACGCTGGAGTACAAACAACAGGATGGTTCTGGCAGCAGGGACAGTAGCTCCATCTAACCCTGTCAATACTGCTATGACTAGTCATACAGCAGCTAGTGTTAGCTATTAACACACCTGCACACATCTACATGTAGATATCTAATGCGGGTGTCTGAATGTGGACCTGGAACCACCCCTACATTGTAGACACCACTCAGGGAATCTGGTTGTCTAAAAGTAGGCATCTAGCAACATTTGGTATGTGGCAGGGTATCTCACCTGGCCTCCAGTTACCATCCCTTTTGGGATGCACACCTTTTTAGGTGTGCAACTTCCCTAATATTGCCATATCTGCAAGCCCCATCTAGTTGTCTTGATAATTCTTAGACATCCTAAATAGGTCTATCAACTTCTGTTGAAGCAGCTAAAACCCATCCTAAAGCTACATGAGATGAACCTCAAACAGAGTAGCTGTACCAGGATGGAGAATATTGGTTCAGCCCAGCTCCTACTGGAGTCAATAGCATAACACACAATTTTATCTTTTTTAATATCCTTTTCATCTTGTATATTCAATTTCTTTGAAGAAAATAAATGCAGATAAATACAGAATAACACCATGTATGTAAAATATAATATAGTCTTCCTCCATCAGGCTTTGCTAGAATTTGAATTTTAAAATACTTTCATATACTGTATATGTCACTTCTTGTAAGGTCCAGTTTGATTTTAGTTTAAGTGACATTTAATCATTGTGTCATTGAATCAAATTCATCAGTACTATCTGGAGAACACTATCTGTCTTTTCCAATATAAAACTACCTCCTTTAATGTTCTCTTATATTATTGAATTTAACCCACTACAGACGTCTGTCTGTTATTTCCTCAAAAGTGTACTACAGTTTGCTTACACCAAGGAAAGCGAGTAAAAAAATTAAACTCATAATACTTGAGACAGTCAGATGTTCTTTTTGGTTTGTATTTTTTTTCTCTCTTAAACAGTCATAAAATAATTAACAGCAAGCCTGCTTAAAAGGATGAATTAGGTAAATGGCAAGAGTTCAGTAAAACCAGCTTTGAAACATAGTGGGGCTGTGTTATTACACAGTGCTCCTGCTTACAGCCAGCATATTTTCTCTTTGTGAGGCCGAGTTCAGGTTGCATGTATTTCCTATTGAGCCAGACACTGCTCTTCTTCCATTTAACTCTTCTTTATATGACAGCATTTACCTGCCAGTAGGTTTATTATTAAGACATTGTCCTCATTAAAGATTTGTTTCAGAGTGTTCCAATTTTTATCTTCTTCGCTTGCAGTGACAGAGATGAAATCTAAGTGAAATTACCCCTGTGTTTAATAGAGTTGCATCACCTCTCGCAACTCCATAGATACAGTTGCATTAACTGTGCATCTCAGATGTGCCTGCCACACCTATCAGTGTACTATCTGCAATATGATTGATCTGTGGGGCAGTCATGCCTCAGAGACCTAGTCCTCATCCACAAGGAGGGAATCCGTACTAACAAAGACTAAAAGTACATTAAAAACCACACCATTTCAAGTTTTTTTACAGTGAGTGGTCAGTGAAGAGTCTAAAAGGAGATAATGATCATGTTAAACTAAACAGCAAACAAGTGCATTCTCAGGCCCAGGCTCACAATAGTCATCAGCATGGCCTTGGCGCAGCTCTGGCTTGTGCTAGCTCGTGTGCTCCAGCCCAGTGGGTTTTCAACCAGAAAAGAGCAGCCCTGGGGCTGCCCCCACTTAGGGGACAGCCACTAATTTTGGGGAAGGAGCAAGCTCAGCCACAGTCATATGAGCTGACAGCTGTGCCATGCCATTCCTCAGCAAGCCAAGAATATAGTCCCTCATCCGTTTTATTTACTGGTAGGAACATCACCTTAGCAACTAAATCAATTTTCTGCAAAGATTCAGTAAAGCCTATAAGCAATTGCTTCATCCGGATGAGTTCCTAGTCACAGCTTCTGGCAGGGCTCTTTTTCACATGCTTTGCTGGCCTAAAGGCTTTGTTAGATTCAGTTCTAAACAAATATTGAGTCCAGAACTGGGGATAACCTTTCTGTGCAGAAATAACCACCCTGGTTTCTTAAAAAGTCAGGCTTTTATTCTTTAACCCAACATAAAAATTGTTTCTTATATTCCTTCCCTTCATCTCTGACATTTTCTTACACGTTTTACCAAAGCAGGCTTCTCCTCTGCTCAGTGTAGCTTTTCAGAAGCCTCCATTCTTCTTTTTTTTCTTTTCAGATCAAAGTTGTGGGTTTATCAAAGCTCAAAGAGTCTAGTCAAGATGTACTGACCTCAAGTGTAACCCAACCTAAATGTGCAGTTCCATGCTATGGCTGAAAATGTTCTTCATTGTATGAGATGTAGAAAGTTTAAACATGATCATCCACAGTCCAAGCCATTAAAAGAGCAAACAGATGTCCATGTTACGAGACCAACACAGCCAAAGCTAAGGAATCACCTCATTCCTTTCTCATGGATTATCAGTTTGTGATTCCTTCACCTTGACACTACCCAAATTTTGTCCATGTTACGAGACCAACACAGCCAAAGCTAAGGAATCACCTCATTCCTTTCTCATGGATTATCATTGTGATTCCTTCACCTTGACACTGCCCAAATTTTAGCTCATCCCTGAGCCTGTCTTTTGAAATGGGGATTAATTTTCTGTTCCTCAAGCTCAACTAAAGAGTCTCACACAGGAGAAGACAAAATTGCCATTAGTGAAATAGTAAGTCTGGGACAAATGTTAATTTAAAAGTGCATATGGGTGTCTTTAATAACATCTTTTGTTTGCTTGACTTAGCTTTACCCTCACCTGTGTGTCCCAACCCAGTGATATTTTACACCATCCACCCCTCCTGGCCTTGCACCACATCCCTCTCACTTGTGTTGTTCCCCTTCGCCCCCTGCACCTGCTCTGGGGGGCTCCATGCATTGGGGTTTGTGTCCAGCTATGCTGCTGCACCCTCTGGGAACCCTTTCTTCTCTCTGATCCTCTCCATATCACTGAGGTCTCTTCAAACTGTCACCTGAAAGCTGTCCTGTCCACTTTAGCTTCTGATTAATTTTAAGCACCATTTCTGTTCTTTGTATTTCCCCATCATTTTTAGCTAGTCTGCAAGGATACTTTTCTGGCACTTTAGCTGCTTTTAAATTCCAACTTTTTCTTCCTTCATCTCTGGCTCTGTCTTTGTACATTATTTTCCTTGTCTAGCTGCACAAGTGCCTTTGTTACCCACTCATTTCTCATCTCTGTCCTACCATTTTCTGTAAAGTATTTTCACATATCGTGTACCAAGGATGTGAAGTAAAAAGAAATTGTGTTCTACATGGAAGGCATTTGCTAAGTGCTACACTGGTTGCTTCCTGTATTTGATGTTATTTTCTAGCCTTGGGAAACTCTATATAAACAGGAAAAAGCATATCAAGTGGAGAAAAAAAAAATAGGCTTTTTGACCAGAAATGATGGAGCACAGTAAAGAGGAAGGCAGAGGAAGTTTAAGCCACCTCAGTAATTGCCATTTCTGGACAGGCTCTGCATGGGGCAAGGCACTGCTGGAAAGCTTTGACCCAAGTTTTGTTCCTCTTGCTGCCATAATTGGATGACATTGTGCTAGAGAAGTGGCGTAATGCAGAAGATTCAGGAAGAAGAGAAGTATCCCCATGTTAATTCTCTGTATTCAAAATTATGGTTGTGGTAAAAAAAAACAAACAAAAAGCAAACATCTATAATAAACCTTCCAAGAGCCCCAGGCTGGCTTCCTGAAGACCCAGTGACAAACACCCAGCTCTGCTGAGCTGCTTGCAGAAATGACCAAATGCACTGGTAATTATCCAAATACATCAGGAGTGTTATCAGCACATATCTTTCCACATAACTTGAAAATATCTGCCCTCTGGACCAAAAAGAAAAATCCCCAAATATTGTGATGATGGCATATCCTTTTAATAGCATATGTTTCTCTGAGATTCCACTGACTGTTAACTAAACATTAATTCATTGACATAACTTGACTGGTATCTGCAGTGGGCAGAGAAATGAGAAATATGACTCATTTCTGGGGTTTGTGTGAAAAATTAATGAATTTGAGAAGCAGAGAACTTGACAGCATGAGACCTTCTTTTAACGTGTGTTCTCTGTGGCTTGGACTCTCTGTTAATCCTCAAAAATCACATCTCAGAAGTCTGCAAAGGTGTTTGCATGTTAAGTTATTTCTTATATATGAAGAAATAAGCAACTTCAGGAACTCTATAATCATTGCTGGTCCTCGTCAGAGTGTGGAAGAGGAAATTGGAGTACCCTATGCCTTGAAAAGCTGAAGAGTTGCACCGGGAATATACATTATTCATAGAACGTAAAATACGCATTACCAGTACAAGAGAAAGCTATTTTCTTTGGCACAGTCAAATAAGGCATCCTGAAAAACATGCAGCAGTATGCCACTTGGGTAGAGCCCTGAGTTAAACAGCATTCCCCTCCTGTCAGGACCCGCATTTCACACGTCTGCTGCTGGAATGAACGGGGATTTGTTTTCATTAAAGGCTTCAGGTTCATCCACCATAGAGCAATTTGCTTAATTTTGTATTCATGTTCTGTAATTACAGAAGTGAAAGAGATGGCAGCAGTATACCATAAGCCTTTAGTTGGTGTAAATTTGTACTGGAAAACTGCAGCGTGAAAAAGTAAAAAGTCCTTTGAAAATAAAACTTGAGAAAAATAAAATACTAGGTGAGGGCAAAGTGTTTAAACAACAGAATCAAGTTATATTTTAAATCAAATCTGCTACTCAGGCACTCGCATATAGGTAGAAAAGTTTAAATTAAGATGTCTTTATGTGCATATGTACTTGACTGAATCTTGGATTTTTTACTCATATGTACCTGAAGACCCCAACGCTGTACATCTAGCATATGGAAATTCGTACTGTGAGTCAAGGAAATAAGTTGGGATTCATCCGAACTAGCTTCATAAAAAGTTAGGCATCTAGTTGGAATTAATCCTTTGGTTTCCTTCTGCAGTCAAGGGGGAAACAGAGGCATTGCCAGAGAACAGTTCATCTCTCCCATATCATAGATGCTGTCCCAGGAAGGGATGAGCAGCTCTTTGAATATGCCCCTGCATAGACTATGGCTGGGTTTAGATGTCTAGCCCATACTAAACACTAAATTTACGCAGACTGAAGCTAAATGAGTTGAATCCCTACCAAAGGCATGAGATTGTGAAATAATAGGTTAGGTAAGGTCCAATCCGGTTTCTCTGCTGCTTTGCTCTGTGAAGGTAGGCAAGTAATTTAATATATTCACATTTATTTTCCTCTTTCCCCTCTTCATTTATCTAAACTGTAATCAGCTAGTACAACAGGGTCCCTTGCTCCTGTCTGTGTTGTCCGGATGACATTACAGTAACAGCAATTTCTGCATAAGGCTGGACATCAAGAATACTGTGCTGCCTTAGCTATTTACGTATGCAGCGTTTTCCTTATGGTGGTGATTTGCAACATATGCACTTGTCACACTAAGTTTCTGTTTCTTCATTATTTAAATATGTCTGTACAACTCATGAGGAAAGTCAGAAGGAGCTGCACATCTCAGTCAGACAGCACATAAATGTTAAAACCTCAACATTTTGTCGTGGGTCACAAATACTAAAAAACGTAACAACAACAAATAACCCAGGAAAATATGGCAATAGGCTTGCACAGCCTCATACTAGTATCTTCAGCACTACTTTTATCCTGAGTCCTGCTCTTCAGCAACAACAGTTAATGGAAGCCCTGTGTCTCTGTTAGTGGAATTATATGAATAATGCAACATGATACTAATTTGCTTTTTTCATCCCACCATTCTTCCACTAAGCCAGCTGCCAGATTTAACTGTCATTTCCAAGGACCTAAAGATCAGGTGGGATTATATACTCAGGCTTTTCTGATTAATAACGGTGTGAATCAATAAGGGGTAAGCCATTTAGCATAATATACCTATGAAATACTAAGTTCCCGAGTTTATAACAGCTCAATTTTTAGTTCTTGTTTCTTATGCATCTTGATATAGATGTGCCTGTTAAAACGGAATAAACTGACATGGTTAGGGAGTAGGTAGTTTTCTTATATTATGCTGAATGCTTTCTTCTCGCTTTGACAAAATACATATATCCTTCAGGAACTGGAAGCTTTCAGGCATGTTATTTACAAGCTTTTTATTTTGCAAGTGTGCCAGAAGATTTTTGAATTAAGGTATGAAAAGAGGGATTCGTTAACACAGAATTAGGTGCTACACTTCTTTTTTTCAGGCAGTGTAATTTCTTTGGATCTTTTCAACATGTTTTTTTTACCTCTCAATCTTCATAATTTAAGATTTAAAATAAATCAGAAAGCAGCAACTTTAAAAACAGGAATCACTTCACCACTCAGCAGGCATTTGGGGAGTGGAAATCTGTCTTATCTCACCTGACTCCCACCCTAGCTCTGTTCTCTCATCTAAGGAGCTAAGAAGTAGGAAACTAAACATCCACTGAGCGGGCTTGAAGCAGTTGTAGGGAGCTAGACATCCTGAATAAAGCATTGATGACTAACATACTAGTTACCTCCTCTTGCATCCAAGCTGCCTGATTTGGAGGCAGCAGTGACATCTCCCCAGCCTGCGCAGCAAACACGCTTGAAGTTATTGCTGCGGAGGCAGACACAGTAAGCAGAGATCCCTGCTGCCACCATCCTCATCAAAGTCTGAGATTGATATCACTTCTTCCCAGAGTTTTTATGGTGCCTAGAGACAACAAAGCTGCAAGAAAGGCAGGTACATTTGACAAGACCAAGAACTGGTCAGTTCTGCTGTGATTTTCTCTCTTTCCATCTCTTTTTTCCTGTTCTTCCTACTTCACTGCTTAACATCTTTGTTCTCTGGGGCTCAGTGATTTGATGTACCATCACTAACGGTCATTCAGCCCTCAGATTTCAAAAGTTACTCTACAGTTCGACAACTGTACTTATGAAATGGGCAGAAAATAAAAAAGCAAAGGTTACTAACTAGAGATCTCGTTAGAAATATTGTTCCTAATTGGAGACCAGCATTAATGAACTAACTGGGACAAAGGAAGAAAAAAAGGCAGTATTTGGAAGACCCAGCTCAGTAATGAACTGTCAGGGCCTACTGTCTTCTCACCTGATTGAAATGTTGCTGCTTCTGCTCCCTTTTTTGTTGAGTTGCCTTTGGCTTTCAAAATACTTCCCACAGACAGATTGACATGTGGATTTTATATTAACTTCTGGGTTTGCTGCACTTTACTTTTATAGTGTTGTTTAGGTGTTGAGTGTTTTGGTTTTGTTTTTTTCCCTAAATAAAAGAAAGAACATTTTGACCTTATTAATAACAGTGAAAACTCAGAATTTTTCAAGTCATTTTCAGGACCACACAGCTTGGCCCACACAAACCTATTCACATATGAGCACAGACTACACATAATCAGGGATGTGGTTGCTTTTTCCATTTAGAATGGAGGTAACACTAGCAGATGACATGAAGAGATAGATTAACTTGTTTCGCCTCAGGTATTTTTTTTCTGGTTTTCTCCTTATATGGTCTTAAGAGCAGCCCTGAGGAGAAGGATTTGGGGGTGTCAGTAGATGAAAAACTGAACATGAGCCTTCAGTGTGCGCTTACAGCCCAGAAGGCCAGCCGTGTCCTGGGCTGCATCAAGAGGAGCATGGCCAGCAGATCGAGGGAGTTGATTCTGCCCCTCTGCTCTGCTCTCGTGAGACCCCACCTGGAGTCCTGCATCCAGGTCTGGGTCCCCCAATGCAAGAAGGACGTTGAGCTGTTGGAGAGGGTCCAGAGGAGGGCCATGAAGTTGATCAGAGGACTGGAGCACCTCCCCTATGGGGACAGTCTGAGAGTTGGGGTTGTTCAGCCTGGAGAAGAGAAGGCTATGGGGCGACCTTATAGTGGCCTTCCCATACCTGAAGGGGGCTACAAGAGAGATGGGGAGGGACTTTTTACAAGGCATGTAGTGACAGGACAAGGAGTAATGGATTTAAACTGGAAGAAGGCAGATTTAGATTAGATATCAGGAAGACATTTTTTACCATTGAGGGTGGTGAGGCACTGGCACAGGTTGCCCAGAGAAGCTGTGGATGCCCCATCCCTGGAGGTGTTCAAGGCCAGGCTGGATGAGGCTTTGAGCAACCTGGTCTAGTGGGAGGTGTCCCTGCCCATGG
>NW_010145587.1:0-7509 GCF_000699245.1 Pterocles gutturalis | reverse complement strand
GGGGTTAGAACTAGATGATCTTTAAGGTCTCTTCCAACCCAAACCATTCTACTATTCTATTAAGTGTCTAAGTGCCAATTTAAAGATTGCTGTTCAGTGTCTATAAAAATAACATTCAGGTACCAAAAGGAGGAACTGAAAAGACAGACTCACCGGAACTCCTATATTAAATTATTTTACTTAGTGGCATTTGTGTTTCATAAAAAAAATTATAATCTGATGACTCATGAGAAATAAAAAAGAAATTTGGTTGCCCTACCACAGCTGTGACCTTACAAGGGTTCCTGGTAAGAGAAAATGCTCATTTTTTTTCTGGTTTTTCGATCAGCAGAGTCATTCTGCAAAGTGTTTGCTCTAAAACAACATGAACCATGTTTTCATTTACCAAGGTAACCAAACTGAACCAATTACCTTAGATCTACAGGTCAGTTTGCCAAGAGAGAGAAATTCCTCTGTGTAGGGGTTCAGCCTCTTCTGCAGGTCCCCCTCACACCCTTTGCTGCAGCTGCCCCATGGGCCTCATGGAGAAGTCCTTTACAAAGAGGGAAGATTTGGAGCTTTTGTAACAAACACACAAGTCTGTGAGAGGTGCCGCTCCTAGCAAAGCCAAAAGAAGTTTTACTATAGGTTTCAGTAGGACTAAGGTGTCCTTGCTTGCTCCATGGTTGATGTTTCCTACATGTAGGCTGTGGGGACTTCACCCCCATATGCTGGGATTGAGGTTTCTCTGTCATCAGATTAGAAAACTGGTGGTGTGTGCCACCAGGCTGATGTTTCCTTCCTGTGCAAAACCTGGGACAAAGAGGAGGAGAAGCAGCACTGGCCTGAGTCTCACCCCAAGGTGAGGGCATGAACTGTCCCAGGATTAATATTTCTGAAAATAAAGGTTTTTCTACAAATATGGATACGCTTTCACTGGAATGCAGTAATAAAATTAATTTGGTGGAGGAGGGAGGGAGCAATTTACCCCCAAAATTAAAAAAAAAATATTATAAAAAAGTCAGCATCATACAAAGTAAATATTAACAGGATAAGCAGCTCAGATTTCTTCCTGGAACTGCCTAGACGAAGTTAGCTAAATTAATCCAAGGTAGGATCACATTAATTACCATTGTACCTGATACTCTTTCTTAAGCCTTGGTGTTCATTATATTGCACAATAAGATTTTCTGTGTATTTTGTACTTACTTATCACTTCAAGTCTGAAAATTACTAACACCACAGGTTTATCATAGGTTAGTGCCATTTCTGCTTGTATCGTAATTATTTTTTATGTTGCATTAAGTTTTTACGTGATTTTAGAAATTCTCACAAATCGTTTACTTCAAAATATTAATTTATTTTATTTGCATTTTTTGGTGATCCCTTTACAGCTAACTACCAATTACTATAGAATCATATATTAGTTCTATCATAAACTATGATATTTATTGCGTATAGTTTAGAATAAGTAATAGATTATACACATTTAAATTACTAACTTGGCCTTCTATAATGTTGTCCACAGACACATCCCAAAATGCTCTAAACATCCTGATGTAAGTAATTATTAGCTGTCCCCATGTGAACACATACACAAAGACACTCAGAGAGATAAAGGGACTTGCTCATATATATTAATTTTAATGACCTAATTCAAAGCCTTATTGAGTCTACCCATTACCTCCAATAGGATTTGAATCTGTCCCCAGAAGTTAGCAGGAAGCAGAAAGCAGTCCCCTGTATCTTTTATCTGTGTTAGGGCCAAGTCTTCTAATTAACAATCCTGAAAAAGATTCATCAAAACAAGAAGAATTTAATTTTATTTGTTGTATCAAGAAGTAGGCTATTAACTTCCAAGGTCACTTTGGTGTCCCAAAGGATCATTAGCTGCCAAGGCCAGGAAAAGAGATCACACTTGTAAATTCTGACTGATCTGTTTTGCTGTTGAGATTTTGTGTCATTTACTGTCTGGTAGCTCATAATTTTTTTTCTAACACCGGTTGCTGTCAATGAGTACTTTCTTCTAGCCAGAAACTGTCTCTTGGAGACTGAAAAACAGTTTCGTGTTCTGTCATCCACTTCATCTGGGTGGTTTCATATCTGCAGTAGAAGATGTACCACCCGTGTGCAGCAGATGAAGTGCAGATGTACCAGAAAACATCCCTCATTTGTCTTTACTTGCTAATGATCATTAGTAGCTGAAAATTGATGGATTTGAAACCAAAGCTCCATCCCTCAGATCATCAGTAATGATGCAGCTAATGACATTTGGTGACCCTTGAATATTTTTGAATGAACTACATCAGTCTGAACCCGTGTCAGAGTGATCACTCAGTAGCAAAAGGGCACCAAGGGGCAATTTTTCCTTGTTGAGGGGAAAAGTCGTCAGGGGACTTAAACAATCCTTTCGGATTCCCAAACAGAAAAGGGAATTCCCTATTTTAAAACCAGTTATCACACAGGGGACAGAAAAAGACATTTTCATGTCTTCATAAAAAAACACAGACCAAACACCGTGGCAGAGCCTGTTATGGACTCCGGAGTTCTCCAGCAGACCTGGGACAGCCAAGCATCTTCCCTCAGGAGCCACAAGAAAGCTTTGGTAATGCTGCACCTTTTTGCAAAGCCTGTAGTTCCCTGTACAGAAAGGCAAACTTGTTTTGTGAATACTGTCAAGACTTTTGACAATATTAGCATTTACACTGTTTGGAATGTGCAGATCTTTCTCAGTTCATTTTTTTTAGCACAGAAGCAGTGTCAGAGATGGATATATCTCTCTCCAGCATGCACACCCGAGGATTATGACAGAAAATTATTTTGAGAGATTTGGCTCAAACTGTCATCTCTGGTTTATTTTTTCAGAAGCAAGTATGCAGCTGCATTTCAATCCAATCACAGTAAACATTATTCCAGAAACATCATGATCCCTACCCTCTTTACAGTGTCTAACTAGTGAAAAGCAATCCTAAATCCATTGGTTAAGTATGTGTCTCCTTTTCTAAATAAGCTTTCTGCAAAATCCTAGAAATGTAATGAGCCCTCAGCAACTGAATTACTTTCTTGCCTACTATTTCACATTACATTGAAAATTATTTAAGACAGATGATGATACTGAAACAGAGCAGATCACAGGAATATAAGAACGTCTGAGGCAACATGGGCTGCTGTAGACCTGCTCCCAATCTGTTGTATCACCACAGTGGAGTTACTTCACCCCTTTTTCTACTTATCAGCCATTGCCTGATTTATCTGTCAGGCCTTGTTCATCTTCCAAGCAAAAAATGGCTCCTGCCACATAAACATGCAGGCAGAGCCCAGCACAAAGGGTGCCTGGCTGACTCTAAAGAAACATATTTTTATAACCGATCCTCTGTCCCATTTTGATATGCAGGTCACAGGTAACTGCACAGTGTGTCAACATTTTGAGGAGCAAAGTCCAAGATCATAAATAGTGAACTTAATTTGGGCAGTCTAACAATTTAATTACTGCTTGTAGTCACCCCCATCCTGTCCTTCTTCGCAGAGTTACTGAAGCAGTATACACACGTATCTCCACACAAAGTGTGCCAAGGCTGAGACTAAGCATACTTTCACCTGTAGTTAAATTAAGCTGCTGGAGTTTGCACCGAAGCAGCAGAGATTCACACATCCATCCTGTTCTGCTGCGTGTGCCAGAAAGGAGAAGGGAAACAGGGGAGAAAATTCCAGAAGTTGTGCAGTCATGAACAAGTTCACTTTCTCAACTGTTTTCTAAGATCCCATGTCCTGGTTTCTGCTGAGACAGAGTTAATTTTCTTCATAGTAGCTAGTAAGAGGCTATGCTTTGGATTTGTGCTGAGAAGGTGGCTGATAACACACTGATGTTTATAGCTGCTGCCAGGACAGTAAAGGGCTTTTCAGCCTCTCTGCTGTGCCAGTGTCTGCAGGTTCGGGAGAAACTTGGAGGGATCACAGCCCCAGTTACTAGCCTAGGATTTGCCCTTAGGTTTAGAACTGAGACCAAAACTGGGCAATGGTCTATTCCATATCATGCACATCATGCCCAGTATATAGATGAGGATCTGTCCAGAAGCTGTCTCTCTTGCTCTGGTTGTCTCCCTCTGGGTTGCACCTGTCTCAGTGTTGTCGTGGTCTCTCGGACACTCAGGCTCTTACCTTTTTTCCAGGATCCTGATTTCAGGACTCTTCTTCCTCTGGGATCGTTAGCCAGGAATGGGCTGAGCCTTGGTCATCAGGTGGTAAGCAGTTGCACTGTGTATCACTCATATATATGTTTGTATATATTGCTATTATTATTATCATTATTTTCAGTTTTGTTGTAGTTTAGCTATTAAATTGTTCTTATCTCAACCCACATGTCTCTTTTCCCTTTACCCCTTTAATTCTCGTCCCAGTCCCCGGGAGTGGGGAGGGGGAGCGAGAGGTTGTTGTGGTGTTTGGTTGCCAGCTGGGATCAAAACTGCAACACCACAGAAGACTAAGATCTGGGAGCCATACTTAAATACAGAGCTACATTGTCGCAAAAACTGAAAATACATTGTGCAGCCCAAAACAGTTCTCTTTTGAAGTGTGCACACTGCACAAGAGGGCATAGTTCGGAGTCCCCCAGCATTTCTTTATACTGATCCAAACCGTGGCATGCTCTTAAAACCCAAGTGAGTCCCTCCACTGTCCATTGCATTTTTGACTACAACAGTCAAAAATCTTCCCTGGTTCTAATTCAACATTAATATCTCATTTACGGGGATTTTGAGTATTCTCTGCATCTGTTCAAGATGTGGGGCAAGCCAGGCCAGAATGCCCAGCACAACCCCAGGAAGGGGAGGAGGGGACAAGGCACCGTACAGGCCTGCAGGAACTCAGAACATCCACGTAGCCATGGCCATGCTATGGTCAGAAGTCTCTGTCATCGTCACACTCACTGCGCACATGTCACCCTGAAACTTGTGGCAGTATCTCTATTCATGAATTGCAAGAGGAAGATAAGTCTGTCAATATGTCCACCACACCTCATGGGGCTGCTCCAAGCTACCTCGAGAGTCTCTTCAATACACTCCGTAACACACTGCTCTTCGCACATCTCCAAAACGCTTTGCTGGATCTCATACACATTTCACAAGAGGATAGTTTTTCCACTTTTCTGCCTGTAGCCTGACTTCCTCAACAGAGGTGGCACTGACATGGTTTGTGTATGTTTCTCATCTATGTGCAGGCTGCATGGCCAGACCATGTTCCTGGACACGCATTTCAGTTAGTTCTCATGACAGATTAAGTGATTACTTTGGAGTATGTCACAGGCCATGTCGTCATCACTGAGCTAGTCTCTTCCTACTCATAGAGTAAGAGAAGCATACGAGAACACTGGTTCCAATTACTGTGAGACACCAGCTAAGGCCTTTTAACAAAATCTTTCAATTTTTAGCCATACACCTTTCCTTGTTTGAAATTTTTTCTATGTCAAGTTTCATCCATTTTTGTTAAAACTATCTATCTGCTTCCAGGAGAAAATAAGCCAACTAGGTGTCAAAAAAGTACTTTTGACAGAAAATTTTTGTGAGTTAGAGTAGCTAGTTAACATTCAAAAATTATTTGGAGGATGGAAAGGATTACAGCAATGCTAACTGTGGTAGCAGTTATGCTCTTCTAGTCAGTAACAATTATTACGTACCAACATTTTTAAATGACACATCATCCCCGCAGTTCTCCCACTGACAGATAAAGACATACGTATTGACAGTAGCATAAATAACTTACATATATCATTCTTCACTCTTTACATTAGTGGCACCTGTAGAAGCGGGAAATATGTAAAAATTGACTTTTACAGAGCTATGAAGAGAAATCTACATTAAAGCAGAGATATAATTAAAATGGTATTTAAAAAGCTTCTTCAGTCATGCACACTTTCTCTCTATCTCTTTCTCTCTCTGTTGGTTCTCTTCGACAGTTATTTATTTTATTGATCGGATGATTCTGTCATGTGCAAAACAGAGTGGAAATCTACTGTTCAACACAGACGTATATAACATGCCCTCTGTGTGTTCCTTGGTTGCTTCGTGGGCCTTCTAAGCCTTATTTTCAGCATTTTGATTGTTTGGCAGTAATGTCAAGAGTGACCTGTACAGCAATTTCCTTTCTGTCACACCTCTTTTATTCTTAATTAAACGTTGCACTGTGATGTGCTTGGATATATTCACTGACCGTTAGAAATAAAAAAAAAAAAAAAGAAAAAAAAAGAAGTGTATTCAAAGAATGGCTTGCCCAGAATAGATCCCATCACTGATAAAGTATTCTTATTTCCTGTAATTTATTGCTATATGTGACTATAGTTATAGCATCAAGTAGAGAGACCTTATTAGGTCAGTCTAAGCTTGTGCTCAGAAAGAGGTATCCAGTGCAGACAGATATCCAGGAAAAGCTTCTCAAAAGCTAAGTCACAGCACATATCACACGGCCCACCTTGACACTGGCACAGGTGGCCAGCTTACCTTCAGCCCACAGTATGCAACTTTTTTGTCTTAACCACTTCAACTACGACCTGTGGCAGTCAAGCTAAGTAAATAAACCCCTTCCATTGAAAAGGGCAAGATCTCCCCTCCACAGCCACCCTCCACAAGTCCTCCTTCTCCCCTTCCTTGCTTGCTGCATAGCACCTAGGAGCTTCCATATCTTGCATCAGTTTTGGTGCAAGAGACATCATTAACTCAACTCGCAAAAACCATCTAGCTCTTTTGGTTCTGTAGTAGTGACTTAAATCAATACATCCGTTGTGCATCAAAGCTGGCACAATGCAAGTGGAGGGGACACACAGCCAGAAGTAAAGAGGAAAAGCAGATAAAACAGGATGGAGAAGGAACTCTCCCATTCAGCTGCAGTGACCTTCTATCCAAGCTTACCCCAATACCAGTATCCCAAGATTCATCTCACTTAACCTCAGCCAGATGGAAGCTTAGGATCAGTTTTAAGCTATTTCCACCCCCCTGTGACCAGAGGAAAGAGGATGGTACCTACGCAGAATGATTCATCTCATCCCTCTCCACTGACTACAGAGGGGACCTTGATGGTAGACCTAAATTAGACTTCTGAAAAGCAGTTTGAGTGTCTAAACAAGTGTGTCTAAGAGTCAGATGAGACACCCAAGGCTGATATCCATCAGCCTCATACAGACATTTTGCATACCTCACAGCATCCATAATGGTATTGATTTCTAAACATAGGCACCTAGCTCACTCTCCGAACATCTCCCTTTTAAAGTGCAGTTACTTTAAAAATAAACAGAATGACTCTTCACTTCCTCCTCCTTTCATATTGGTGTTGTCCTGTGGACTCAAAGAGCATCGAAAATACAAAGAGCAATAAAATCTGAGCACATTTTCCATGTTTGTTCCAGGAGCCTAGTCTGTCTAACAGGATTACGCAAAGGGAGTAGCTGATCAGGACACTGCACGCTATCCCTCTCTGTCTGCAGAAACAAATACCTGGGGGAGGGTTTTGTTACTTTTCATAGAATCATATCATAGAATCATA
>NW_010145586.1:21788-21997 GCF_000699245.1 Pterocles gutturalis | reverse complement strand
AGGGGGGGCTCTCTGCGCTCCCTCTCGCCCCCCTCCCCAGTATGGATGTTTCCCTACGGGGAGGAGGAAGCGGAGCGTATACGGGTTGTGTGTGAGGAGCAATCCCGGGTCTGGGGATGCGGGGGTTACCCGGGCAGTGTGTAAATGCCTTTACCTCTTTCTAACCGTTGTAACTTAGAGCTCGGTGTAGTTAGAAGGGGGCATTCATG
>NW_010145586.1:4323-21757 GCF_000699245.1 Pterocles gutturalis | reverse complement strand
TCCTGAGGCGGTGGTGGGGAATAGTGTGTTGAGCTGAAGGCTTCCCCTACCGCTGTGTGATGCATCCCTAAATAGGGTGAGTTCGGGTGGAGGTTCCTCATGTAACAGTGAGCCTTGGGGTCGCTATGGATTTGTGTTTAGAATCGCCTGACCCTCAGTTTCTCCGCCTGAGTAGAGGGGGTGTGTGGGTGAAATACCTGGGCTAGAATGGCCCCATCAGCCGTTCATCTGGGTTTATCTGATACTGAGGCGGTTCCAAGGACCTTGTTGTCTGCATTCTTCTGATCATCCTGTAGCCTCGGTAAGTTTCAGAGGTGACTTCTCTTGTCTCCTTGTCTCTGGTAATAAGGAAGGGTATGAGAAATACTGCAAATAAAAGGTTGATTTCCATGCCTCTCTTCAGTTTCTGCCTCGTAGCTGCAATGAAACTGTGCTCTTGAGGGACAGAGAGGAGAATTTTTTTCCTGAGGTCACGTACCACTGTAGGTGTTGGTGATTCTGGGGTATTAATGGGGTGAATATGTGTGGGGATACTGTCTGAGATTGACATAATTCCCAGAATCCTCTTTGGTTCTAAAGTTGATTCTGTTTGTGGTTTCTGCTCCTAGTCTTAAGCACAGTCAGGTTTTCTTTTTAAAAAAGAAGCTTCCCATTTTGTCACCTCATCCAGTGAACAGTTTTAAATCAGTCTTTTTTATTCAGGCAGTATCTCCTTCCTCTTTAACCTGTTCATAAAAAAAAAAAAAATCTGGTTCTGCCTTTAAATCTTTAATCTAAAAGTTAACAAAATACTACGTTGGATTTTATCTGGAATAACAAGACAAAACTGAAGCAAATCTGGAAGTGTGAGAGACAGTAATGTCTATAATATCTAGAATACAGTTAAAACAGGCACTTAAAATAAGCTTAAAATTCTCTCATCACTATTGTAAAAATAATTTATTGTGAAATATTTCCAATTTACAATGAGCTGCTAAACATGAGACAAAGATATGTGTTCTAAATATAACTACAAGATAGCTTCCTAGTAACAAATAGTATCTGAGTGAAAGCCCCAGCAAAAGAGCTTGGGTTTGGAGGAAACAGACAAAATTGTGGGTTGGGTTTGTGTTGATTATTTTTTAACTAGACTGTGCATGGTAACATACAATAATTGTATTTACTGCTAGCAATTGTTGTAATGGGCTGTTTAACTGACTATTGTTCAGAATTTAATTCAACTCTTAGTCCTACTTTTTTAATAATACCAATGCTGCTGTGATAAGAAGGTAGAAGTTGGGGGATAGGGGAAGTGATAGCAGACAGAATAAACCCAGTAGTCAGCCTGGCTTTAACTACCTTTCCTGATGACAGTGTGCTGTTTCTAGTCCGCTTTTATTTGGCCTATGAGTTGTGTTTGGGTTTTGTGTTGGTTTGGGGTTTTTTTGATTCTTAATTTGAAACCCCTGTTCATCCTGGCTATGGATTTATTAACTTGAAAGTTTGCATTTTCTGCTTATCAATTTTTTTGCGTAGTATTGCTGAGACTAATTTATATTTTAGACAAGATGCAGAACAGGAAGGAGAAGGAAATCTGTTTTACAACAGAACATTATCTTTTCTTCATGGGCTTTTTTTTTCATTAATAATGGACAAGAAATCACAGTCAAAACCTTCAAGATTAATTTCTGTGTTACAATTGTATAGAAAAGGGTGGGTGGTTGTTGTTTTTTAAAAGAACCTTGAGGAAGAAAGGGTGTCTTGGTTATTTGTCTGAAAAATCAAGCCATTGGTAGCATGTAAAACGATATTGGACACTACAGTCTGACACTGGAGGTTGCTTCAACTCCTGCATTTAAATGAGCCTCCCTCGAAGAGGTGATCTTGAATGACTGCATGATACAGGATTTTCTGTATTATGTTTATGGAATGCTTTTGATTATGAGTATTTAGAAATATCTTAAATATTCTTCTGATTTGTTTTTATATTAAAAATGGAGGGGTGGGGAAGGAGAAGAATATTCTTTATGCTAAGGATATGAGAGGGTGGTGAAGAATATCTAAATGTGAATGCTGGGGCAGCATGCCTGTGTGCTTTTTTTCCTCTGGCTAGATCTATTGATGTTTCTAAATGTAGTGTATTAGGGAAGAGGCAATTGTGAAAGAATTTAACTGCTACTGATTTAAATCTGCTATGGAATATATTTCCACTCTGATTTTATATGCTGCATTTAGTTAAGAGAAGGTATGTCAAATCTTTTTTTACCCCATGTAAATGAGAGGTATACTTCAGATGGACCCTATTACTTTAATAATACTTTTAATTTAATAGGTGACTTTTATTTTTAGTTGACAGTTATCAATAAGCTGATTCTCTTTGAAGTGGGACAAAATTACCTTGCCTCCAAACTCAATCTGATGAGGTATTTTTAGCCTTTTGTATGCAGTGTGTGGAATTATTGTTGGTGAGGTTTTATGCTTTTAGATGTAGATACACATTTTTCTTTTATGTTGTCTAAAGCCAGCCCTATTTCTGACGTTGTATAGAGGTAAGAAAAAGAGAGTTGCTTATGACAGCATACTATTTAAATGAGAGGGAGAAGAGAGCAAGGGGACCACCACTGGTTTTACTGCTCATTTTGCCTATGTCCTGGAAAGTCAGGCTTGTTACTGCTGATAAGCTTAGGATATGGTGTAAGTTGCTTCTGAGGTTGACTGCTTTTGCAGTATACTAGAAGACTGGAGGTGGTGATAAGGTCAGCTCTACAGGTATCTGCCTTTTATTCCCTGATTTTGTATGCTGTGTGTGTGTGTGGAGGGGTTGTTGGGCTTTTTTGCTTTTGCTTGATTTTGATTGTGTTCCTCCTGTCCACCCCTGCCCCACTCCCCCCCTCTTTGTCACCTTCACTGTAAAATGTGAGCCTGTTCAGGTCAGGTGTAGTTAAACTGTTTGTCAAACATTCTTTGTTAGGTTATGGATCATTGCCCTATTGGAAAGTCTAGTTTAAAGGCTTTCTTACCTTTAAGTTAAGGTCTTTTTTGTAGCTTACAAGCATGGGTGGTGTCATGACTTGAAGTCTAAAACCATTGTGGCTGCATTTTGTGGATGAGATTGTTCTAGAAATCTGAAAACACTGTAAAAGTTCTGCAGAGAAATGTTGGGGTTGTTAGGTTGGGCAAGCAATTTTTCATCAAAGTTGTTACACATGTGGCTAAAGTAAATATCAGTTTTGCCCTGATTTATCAGGTGCACCTGAAAATGGGGGAGGAGGGAGAAGGCAGCTGCAGAACAATATAACTGTTATACTGCTAGTCATAATGACTATCACCTGCATTAGCCTTGGCTGAATATGACATTTTGTTGCAAAGCTTGAACCCTTTACTGTTTCCACACTTCCGTGCATGTCAAGATGCATCAGAGCCATGGAATGAGGTAATCTAGTGTCACAGGTACACCCAGAAGGCCTTTTAGAGGCACATTTTCAAGGTAGGTTTGTATATGTAATTGCATGGAATATTCTGTGTGTGACTTCTGAGTTATGAAGATTTTTTTCCTCTTGCTGCTCTCTGCTGCATGGAAATGAGAAAACAAGTTGTCTGCTTTTTCAAAGGCAACACAGAAACAGGTTACCTGGCTAAAAGTTATCAATATAATATTTCTCTTGGGTAGTTGTAGGCTAACACTCTTTTTCTTCCCTTGGCAGTGGTAGGAGAGGGACTGAGTGGAATAGGACAGAAAGAAAAGGCAGAAATACTTTTTATCTCCCTGGTCTCAGAGACTGTAATGCTGTTTAATGTATGGATGAAGCTTGCTCTTTGGGATTTGCTGTGTTTGTCTAGAATCTCCACAGGGCTCCACGTGTGCTTTTTCTTGTGAACTTTTAGGTGAGGTGGAATAGAATGAGGTACCCTGTCTTTTGTGATTCCAGTAGCTTTCTCTCAAGAAACACACATGGTGAAAATGAAATTTTGTGAAGTATTTTATCATTAGGCCATACAAACATGTTTTTGAATGACACTACAAATATCAAAGTATTAAGGATACATACAGTTCTTAAATTGTTTGTAATGGAAGTGTCTTCAATCTGGGTTTTATTATAGTTAGAAATACATGCAGAAGAGCAGTTTAGTGAATGTGGGAAAGGGAAGAAAAAATTATTCTTAGGGAAACCACACAGACTGGGAAAAAGCAAGCCAAAATCTGTTGTTTGAGGACTATTTGCCAGTTGTGTTTGCTGAAGAAAACAACTGGCAGATTAGGTGTTTGCCTGCCACTTTCGGTGTACCATTGTAGAATAAAGCAGATTAGCATGTGTGTTCAAAACAGTTGTCAGACTTCCTTGAAGGCTTACCCAGTTCACTTAACATTAAGCATTTCTTTTCAATGCCAGTGTTTAGGTAACCTGTGCAACAGAACTGTGATGCAGTACCTTTTTTTTCATAAGGCAACTGTATCAAACCTGTTAATTCATATATTGCACTCCTTCCAAGTGTCTTAGAACACCCATTTATCTTTGTAGTTGAGCACAAGCTAGACGAGACTTCAGTGTCACCCTGCTGTGTCTAGGGAAGCATCTCTTCCTGTTACTGAACCAAGTCAGGTATAGTTGTGATGATATTGTGTGATGCTGTATTAAATGAATGTTTTGGAAGTAAGATGACATCACCTTTATATGACCATAGGTGTGCTAAGAGTCCTTCTTTCTCTGTACTCATTAACAGGTAATTTTGAACTTTAAAGGAAAAATATTTATTTCAAATCATATAGAATGATTTTATAAACAATTTAAATAGTGTCAAATGCTTGTTGTCTTTACTTAATGAAGAGGGCAGATAACTTTAAGTCAAAGGGTTTGTCAATGTTTAATGGGAAACTTTTCACAGTTATTATTAGTGGCTTTTCTTCACAATGAAAGCTTTACGTTAAATATGCTGGCTGTATGATAACTTTAACTCAATGGTTTCAGGTAATGCATTAAAATACAAACTACACTGTCCTTTCTAGGCTTTAATAATATTAAGTCATGAGACATCAAGTCCCTGAGGGAAGAGTTGGTGGAGACTTAAAAAACAACCAAGCAACTTCCCCCTGTTGATTTTTTTTAAAACCAATATGGATGTTTTAAACTGTTGTTTTTCTAGAAACCTGAACTTTTGTAACTGTTGTGACAAACTTGAGAATTAGTGTGTGTATATATATTTCTTAAAGCTATAACTCGCTGATAATGTTCCCAGTCTACCAGATGGTGCAATATTGAAATCTGTTAGCAATGGGCTGCATGGTAGAATGAAGCAGGCTGGTTTTTATCCCTTGTTTTTCTGAACTGCATGAAGTGAGTAGGTAAATATATACTTGTTCTGCAAGGACAATGCAAAGCTGGCTCAATAGCACCAGTCACTGCAAAACTAATGTAGTTCTAACGTGCTGTTTTCATTGAAGACTTGTCTTTTTTAGTAAAGACTTAAAAGAACAACATGAAGTGAGTAGGTAAATATATACTTGTTCTGCAAGGACAATGCAAAGCTGGCTCAATAGCACCAGCCACTGCAAAACTAATGTAGTTCTTACGTGCTGTTTTGAAGACTTGTCTTTTTGAGTAAAGACTTCAAAGAACAAGAGCATAATCTTGGGAAGAAATGTGAAAAATAGTTGAAGTGTTCTGATGTTTCGCTGCACCAGAGAATGACTAAGCAATGGAAGCTTACAGTAGTAGAAGTAGTACTCTTTTTTTATTTTGCTCATCTGAAAGCCTCTGAATTTTTTTTTTCTAAGTCTTAAGCAGGTCTGTTATTGCTCTGAGCTCTAGCTAGAGCACAAGATATGAAGTGTTGTAGCATTATAAGACTTAAGCAGTTATGTTGGCAAATGAGTAGTAAGCTCTAAGGGTGCTATTTTACTATTTACTTTCTATGTACATTAGTGAAATATAAGTTTAAAAATCTTGTGAGTACAGATGAGCTGCTTTCTTGACTTGCGTAAGCAGTAGTTCACTTTTCTTTTAGACCTTTTATTGTTCTTTTTAAAATGGTTTAAAATTATTGCTGTGGGTCTAGAAAGGAATCTTTCTAGACTGCATGGGTTTAATGTTTTCTTGTTAGTTCCTGTTGGCCAAATATTGATGAGCTGAGTAATTTACATATAGATAATGGTGTGAAGTCAAATCCAATTTCCAGTGCTGATTCAGCATGAAAAAATTGTCTAAAATCACTTAGGAACTGACTTGCTCAAAGTACATCAGCCAGCTTCTGGTTAACTCTTCCATGAATGATCCTGGAAATCATAAATGTCTTTCAAATGCTTTCTTAGTTAGCATGAATCTGAGGAAATCTTTCTTCTGGGAAGTCTCTGATAAAATGCAGTTAGAGGTTGTTATACATGCACACCTGTGAATATAAAATAAAACAATTTGGTTCTTTTGCTCTACATACTTTGTTTTCTCTATGGTTACTTTAAGTCTAATGACAGAATGCCCTGCCTCACTGAAACATCCCAAAGTGATTGTTCTCTTGATTAAAATGGAACAAAACCAGCACTTCTTTTAATCTAGAGTGTCCATTTGATCCCCCCTTAAGAGGGAGGCATTCTTTTGATCGGTGCACAGAAAACAGAGGAAAGAAAACATCTGCACTGGCTGGAGTAGCTTTTGAAGACTTTTGTATTACACCTGTGGGTTTTCTGTTGGAGCCCCTAATCTTTTGGTGGTGTATGTTTGTAGCTCATAAACAAGGCTTGTATAGGTCAGGTGTAGAACTAGTGCTAGCAAACTTGCCAGACTTGTATTTGACCGTGTTAGAGATCGTAAGAAGGTAATAGGGATGAGTGGGATCCAGTGAGATGTAAAATGAGTGGAGATTTGAAGAAATTCAAGGAGAGACATCACTTAATAGGGTCAGAATAGTTTGTGTTGTCATCCACTACATTTTCTGTTCAAATGTACAGCCACAAGGTAGCTTTATCCTGAACTGCTTTGTCTTCTCGTATCCATCTGTCTCTAGCTGGACCTCAAATGACTTCTATCAAGAGCTCAATATGTAGTATGATAGTATTTCAGATTGGCGAAGCAGTGCTTTTGGTATATGAGCAAAGCTTTTTCCTCCCCACACCCCTGCCTCTTAGCACTGCTTTATATCAATTAAACTTTTGCTTAAACTAAAAATTTTGTCTAGGCAGAAGTGTAAGGTTGTTTGAGCTGTACATTTGAGAAAGCTTTTTAAAAATGTTTTAAAGCAATGGAAAATTCCATCCTTCACAAAAAAAAAAAAAATTTAGAAAAAATTTGAAGTTCTGGTCTAATAACTGCTTTGCAAGAGAAATATGAAAAGGAACCGCAGACATTCTGGATGTCAGCCTGCAAAATTTTCCACTATTTCCTTTAATAACATGCAGCCATGCTTATATTGCTGGAATTTCAGTTAGAAGTCTCGTTCTGATTGAAACTTCAAGCTACTTGGTGAGGAAATGCTCCCTGAAAATGAATTGTCAAGAAAAAAGTTATTGTAAGAACATACGTAAACCCCTCCCATGCTGGATATCAACTATTGATTATATTAATCTTGCCTTTGATTTCTTGTTTTACAGTTTTTGTGTTAATTGTTACTATTACTAGGTGATCACTGCCAGGTGACAATCCATCTTTTCTTGCATTTGATAGTAATTCTAGGCTAACATTTCCAATAAGGACTGTATGTTGCTAGACTAGAAATCTTAATTGCCATGTCTTTGATGTACTAAAGGAAGAAAGACCTTAGGAAACATATCCTGTTCTAATCATATTCTTTTGTAAAACAGGTAGCTTTAAAACCTACTTAATGTTTACTTATAAAATTATTGTAGCTTCAAATACATTGAAAATCAAACTGAAGGGATCTACAGGTTCAACTCCGTTTGTCTACCTTGAAGCTCTTTTCTGTTGAAGTTGTTCTTGTTTACCAGAAGGCTCCCTGACCTTTCTCCAAGATCCAGAGGATTCTGTACTTGGAATGTGCCTTGTCTTTCTGTCACTACAGATATTTATTGTTGACTTATGCTCTTTTGGGTTAGGGCCTAAAGAATCCTTTGTATCATGGGTTGAGGGGGGATTTTTTTTTTTTGCTTAAATGCTGGGGTGGTAGCTAAGGTGGTATATTGTGCAAAAAGCAAGCAACATCGCAACAAAAGGACTTATTTCCAGCATTAATTGAAAATCTAAAACTAGACCCATTTAAATGCATTCCTGTGGCATGCTGTCTTTACAAGGCAGTGTGGTACACTTCCACAGCTCTCAGGTCACATCAAGGCTATTGTGCTTCCTTTCTGTTACCTCTCCCCACCTTGCTCTGGGACTGAAGGCCCTGCAGACAGCAAACAGATTAACTTAAAATTGTTCATTCCCTCCCTCCAACAAAAAAACCTGAACCCCAAAACCAAAGGAAACCACCCAGACAACTGGCTGTCAGCTTACCCCTAGTTGCACAAATACCAGTATTAGTGCAAGGGAACGCGTGGGGTGGGACTAGAGCAGCCACAGTTGTATCAAAAGAAGACTCTATTCCTGAAACAAGTGTGCTCTAGAAGAGAGACTCAAGTGGTACCTGGGTGTAGGAGAAATTCAGCACCCTTTGTCTACCTTGGGGCTGTAAATAGAGTTGGTGAATTTAGTAATTCTGTAGTATTACTGGTAGTTCCTTACCTATTGTATCTGCACGCGAAAACTAACTTCACTTAAGTCAGTAGGGATTAAGTAGATATATTGAGTGCTGTTGAGAAACCTGTAAACATTTAATGTGTATTTGTTACTAGTGTAAGGCATATACATATTGCTGAGCAGAATAATCTACTAAAAGAGGTAAGTACTGTAGTAATTTTGTTTTGGGATAGAATTGATCTATCAAATGATCAGTTCTGTAGAGACTCAGATTAACATCAACCCCATGCTATTGGGTCTAGGGTTGAAGGATTTTAACAGGACTGTAGGATTAGAATATATTAGGTTTTGTTATTAAAAGCTTTTTTGTTCCTTCCTCCTATGCTGTTGTAATTAGTGGTCCTTCATAGGTGGTAAGGGACTCCATGGTTTCTAGGTTGAGGTTAAGTACTAGGAACAGTAAAGATCTTTAATAGCTGGTGATAGTTGTTTCTAAATGAATTTGCAGAGTAGATTGACATACTTGGCAGGGTTTGTAGAATCAGTGCTTAATAATCTGTAGTGGAACTGTCACTTAAGTTCTAGCTTTCACTTCCACAAAATCAGGGTTAAACTTTTTTTTGTCTGAAGATTCTTTTAATTGAGACAAAAAAAGGGGGGGAGGACAGTACTGAACAAGTTTTTTGTAGACCTGTGTCTTATTTTATACCAAGAGTGCCTTTCATGTCTAGATTGTTTCCAAAGTTAACCTGTACAGCTAGGCCAAAATAAACAACTGCATGCAAAGCTGAAGACAAATAATTGTACTCTGAGAAAAGTATGTTTACTGTAGGAAGCTATTGCTAAATAGAAACATATTCAATGTTTATATGAACACTTGTTCAATAGCAATCTGCCAGTGCCTGTACACAGATTGACAGGACACAGGTTAATTTAGAATATAGCCGTTTTACCTTCAGCTTCACAGAAATGATGAAAATGTGAAGACTGGCACATAACAGTAATTGACAGAATCATCTATGTTAAATAATACTTTGCGCCAAGGTGGCAGTGTTTCCAGACCTCCAAAAGCAACATAGCTGAACCCAAATAATTGATTTTTTTTTTTTTAATTATTTAGGGCACTGTTGAATGTCTGCTTAGTATTGTCTGGGAACTTTCTTCCTGTTTTCTGTCAACCTTTAGGTTACAGTTATGGATGCAGGAGCTCCTCAGCCAGGTTTCAGAGCAGGTGCTTGACTGACTGAATTAACTGTGGACCAGACTCTTTAGACTGGAGTGTCCAAAAGCCTTTTTTTTTTTTTTTTGAAAAAAGAGTATGACTTCACTTCTAACTGGAATTAACTCTTAGCTGACACACAGATTCCACTGTTATGGAGGTCCAACAAATGTTTTCCTTTATGATAATGGCAAGGCTGTGAAGTGAGCTGACTTTATCAGAGGCAGAGCAGTCCTAACTCGTGTTTCTAATTAGAATACACAAATGTTTTACCTATAATAGAATCTCTTGAACATCACTAAACCATGAACTTATCTGATTGACCTTTTCTGCTGGTTTGATTTTAAGACAAAGATGGGTCTTGAAACTGCAGCTTAGTTTTAAAGTAAACTTTAATGTCTGACTGCTAGGTTGGTATAATAAAGGTTTGACAGATTAAGACAGTCTTTAAACAGAAATGGTTCTACTGAGCACTTCTGTTAACTAGCACTCTTCAATTCTAGATGTTTCATTTTTATTGACATTTCAGTAATGATCCACCTTTTTCTCCCTCTTCTAGAGCTCACAAGAACTAGACTATATAGAGAAAAACCCTTTGGGACAACATAATTTGTTAGTGCCAAGTTTATTCAAGGTGATGAGGTTGCACAGGTGAGACTGAGAATATTCTGGCATGAAAAAAATTATCCATTGTGCTCCCATTTTGCATTAGGTTTTACACAGAAGGGCTTCATAAAGCTTACTTGTATTGGAGAATTTGAGAAAAGACAACAAAGTTATGTGCTATTGCAAGGTTTGTTCAGTAGACTAATTTCCTGGACCAGGGCTGGCTCTCTGGATTAACACACTGAGTAGCTTCATCTTTCAGTACTCTGTTATTTTAGGGTACTTTATTTAACTCTTGTACTATGTGGACTTGTGTAGCCTTAGTCACTTGTATTCATACAGAGTATCCAGCATCTACCACAGCACAAGAGGTTTTTGAAATAACTCTAAAAACAAATCTAGTTACTTCCTCCTTAAATACTGAGACACTACAGATAGATGTACTTATTATGGATCTGTTGCACCAGATTGGTGGTGTCAGCTGAGGATGTACCACATTTGTGGTGGTGTTACTATGGCAACTACCTTCTAAGATCTGTCTCAAGGTCACTCATCAGTTGTAGCCTGCAGTGCTTGCTGTTTAAGCAAAATATCTACACAAACAATTGAGGAAAATATAATTCTGCTTTGAGAAAGCAACAATAGGGATGCAACACAGCATTTTATTTTTGGGTTGAGGGAAAGGAGATTCTTTTTAATTACTCTCTATATTAATCCCTAAGATATTTGAAGACTCTTAAAATCACTAAGGGGCAGATTTTAGTTGAGATGTAAATTAGCAGTAATCTAGTATCAGTGATGTGAAAATTGTCTTACTTAAAAGCAAAACTAAACAAAAAATAGATTACCTGTGGAAGCTGAAGAACTTGAATAGAAATTGGTGACCAAGCCTGAAGTATATGGTGCATAAATGGCTGCCTACACTGGTGACAGTTTAGACAAGATGGGGAAAACTTACGCTGAGTTGAGAATTCAGAGCTTCTTATACTTCAGGGCTTCTTTTATGAGACATTCAGATGCATTCTTGCATCTAAATCCTTGTGTATGTAGTTACAGAATGTCAAATATACTTAGTAGCATTTTCAGTCTAATTCACAGCCTTTCAGAGAGAGGGCTAGAGAGGGGGTTGTTCATGAAGCTGATCTTATGTCTGAGGTTACAAGAGATTCTATTATAGTACATGCATAAAATTGAATACGCTAGACTAAAACTTGATTGGAATGACAAAGTGCTCTTTCCTTGCTTTGGATAGTTACCTGACTAGTAAAAAGTTACTATATTTTATGTGGCTTTTTGGTTGGTTGGTTTTACTTTTGGATTTAAACTTGCTTTTCTTCTTTTGTCTTGCATAATATAATGGACTGAAATAGTAGTATAAGAGAAACAGAAACAGCCATTAGATTCAGCAGTTGATATTATGGCTGACTACATCTCAAAGCTCTTTCCAAGAGGGAGGAGCTTTGAGAACTTAATGTATTCAGACAGCAATTTAATCCCTCCTCTTGCTTTTTAGGCTGAACAGACCAAGTTCTTCTAGCTTCCTCTCAAAAACATGTATTAGCTGGTCTCCTCCACACATCTGTTGTTTTTTAACTTCTGATTAGTTTGTAGGTTTGGGGAATATTGTTATTTCCCAAGTGCATTATTTTTGTATCTCATCCTAAGAAATACTTTACAGACCTGTCTGCAGAATGACTTCTGTTAGCATCTCGAGCTGTGGGGACAGGAGAGTTGCTTCCTATAGTGTGATCTAGATTTGATGCCATTTTCTAGAACTCGATTTGGGGGTGTCTGTTTTTAAATAAACATAACCAAGACTTAAGTCTCTTCTTTGAGACCTCTAAGAGTTGGGATTGATTAGAATTTTTATACAAGTAGGTCCAGTAGTAGTTGTTCACAGAATTCACCGAGTTCTGTCCTTGGAGAACTACTAGTGCTACACAGAAATTATAGGTCAGCTGGTACTTTGATTTCTAGATTAACAGGATATACATATATTCAAAGTGGGAATGAAAGCATAAGAGCTAAGGATATCAGGTTAGTAATCCAGTCGCTAAAACAAGCCTAGTCCATAGTAAAAGGGTGGAAAAAGCTGTACATTCAAACTGCTGGTAAAAGGGAGTTGAGAAAAATCTCTACCTTATTAAGGCTGATCTTTAAGAGACATTCATGTTAGATCTCTGTATCTTTTTTCCAAAGTAAGCAGTCTGTTCAAATATTACCCCTCATTATAGCATGAAAATCCTAGTGTATCCATTGCTATAGTGTGAGGCCATAGCAAGAGAAGAACAATTTTCACCTGTGCCACAAACAGAGGTTTCCAGGACGTGGTACCCAAGTAGTTTCCACATGATAGGAAGTAGTGGAATATGCAAGCACTTCTGTGTCTACAAAATAAGCAGTCATACACAGGCAACTAAGAAATTGCACTTGGGGAAGTATTTACTGACAGATGATTTGAGCCACAGGGATGGTATCTGCATCACTAATTACTCGGATCATCCTTGCAGTCTGAGGTACAGGTTTATCATCCGAAGCTGTAAGTGCAGTCCCCTAGCTGTGTCACCACAGGATGGCTATCTTGTTGCACTGGTCTGTGAGCTTGTGCTGAGCTCCATGGTAAGTTTATCCAGATTGTAAACTAAATTCTTGCTGAATGCAACATCTTGGCTACACTGCTGGTAAAAGGTAACTTCAAAGCTACCTAAGGCATATTCATGCAAATTTAATTAAAAGAAACCATTGTAGAGCAGATATCTGCTTAAGAGAAAAATCAGACTTGTGATTGTGCACTTTATGTGCACTCAAGAGGGTTTTCCAGAAGTGAATATGCTAGACTTCAGGGTCAGCCTTCCACCTGTTTTTCATGGTATTTTACATGTACATTATTCCTACTTAAGAACTGTCCAAGAGTTCATGAGAGAAGCAGTCTGATCTTCCACAGCTGTTAAGATTTATTGTGGATGCAGCTACTGATATCTTTTAACAAAAGAAGGTAAGCTAAGATCCAAGATAGTGGCAATGTTTTATTCCAAGTATATGTACTGGATATAGCCAAAAGAGACTCAGGTTTATCTACACAAATTGCCTCAGTGACTTTAAATGTTGTTTCTTTGCAGTAGCAAGGCTGTTTCAACTTTCTAATGTAATATTTTGAACAAAAGGTTGGATAATTTCCTATAGTCATACTCCCCTGAAAGTTTCTTCTGTTACAGAGCCTTGCTATTTAGCAATTCCAATCCAGTCTAGACTTGTTTTTTTTCTGGAATAATAAAAAACTTGCAAATCTTCCAGGCTTTTCTTCATCCCCAAATACAGTTAGCATGGCACTTCACCACAGATTGATTCATTTAGAAAAGATTTTAATGTACTCTTACTGTTTAAAATAAAAAAACCCACCCTGACAACAAAAAAACCCTGTGCATGAAATGGAACATTTCTCTTCTAGAGTTAGACCAGCACCATAACATCAGCAGTGGAAAAAAAAAAGTAGCTTAACAGCCCTGGAGAGACTTTAGCTACATCAGTTGAAACAAGGATACAGCTAGGGCTATTCCTTAGTCTGAAGCAGGAACAAAACCCCACCTGCAAAACACCACAAAAGAATACTGCTGGAAAGTGGCCTGTTCTAACTTGCACAGTATATTAAGGTAGCATTTTTAGCATATTCATATTAAATTAAAGGCCTTGCCTCCAAACTGGGCATTTCAGAAACTGCTCTTTTTTCTGTAGACATGCATAGGAAGTCCTCATGCATTTCAGTATTGCTTTCAAGAACCTGCGGAGGCATGGAGCACAATTGAAGAGTTGCTTAAATTCTTAAAGTAAGATTGGCCACCATCAGTTAGTTTGTAGCTGATATTTCATAGCTGGAGGAATTTAAGTTTTGTTACATAAAACATGTGTTGCAGAATAGATGAAGCAGCTTGATTATTAAAACTATTAAACCTGATGAAAGGATACACCAACCAGACTTGGCCAAAACAGCTTATTTTCCAGAAAAATTGTACCACTGACACTTTTTTGGAAGCAAGTCTGGAATAAGCCTAAGGTGTTTACCTTCATTTCTAATCAACTTAAATTTCTTCATTGGCAGCTATCATAGCAGTTCTTTCCTCATTTGAAGCGCAAGAGGAATTTCTTCACAAAGTCTGCTAGTACGTGGCATTATCTTCAATCTGCTTCACTCCATGCACTTGAGGCTTGCGGTCCTAGATAGTATCTCTGTCTGTCAAAAAGCTAGAGAAACAGGACAAAGAACAGATCAAGAGTCAGATAAAACAAAGAATACTTAAGTGCTTTAATAATTTTAGATAATCAGAAAATACAGCTTCTAGAACTATGATATTTTGGTTGTTTTCCATTGGGATAATTTGTTTATCTTGGTTTTGCTGCCATATATCCAGATGTGACTAAACTGTCTCCAGGCAAAAGTTCACCACACTACTTTTCTATTGCTCTAGCTACAAAGATACTACTGTCTTCTTGGAAATGTTAAGTTCTGTATTAGCTACAATTTACAATGACAGAGCAGAAGTTACTGATGTCAGAACTAGCAGAAGTTTAATCCTCTCAGAGGAAGTAAGTTATTGCTTACGTGTAGTAAAATAACATGGAGATGGCCACTAATTCACTGTTGTGCTAGCAGTTATCTGAAAGATTTCAGTATCTGCCATCTGTGTAAAAATGTGTCATGGTCTCTGCTAGTGCCAACACCTTCTGTAGGAAAAATGGGTAGTTCTTATACCCCAGACTTCTTGAAAGTGTTCTGGCCTCCAAACAAGGCTATCATCTGCTATGGGTGCTCAAAACCAGTTTCTTATCTTTTAAAGACAAGCAGATGCTCATGCCTCATCCTTATTTGTTAGCATCCTTGAAATGCAGAAGTATTGGGCTTGTTTTCAAAAGCGTTGTCTTTCTTTCAGTTTACTATTATGTAAACTCTCTGCTTTTTCCTAGTAACTCAATCATGAGATTGGGGTTGGTTTGATCCTGCAAAATGCTTTAAGAAGTACCTTCAGTGGGTCTTACAGCAGTGCCCTAAATGTCACTATCAAAAAGGTGTGCTAAACAAGTTGTTCCATTTATGTCAAACTAATGGATGTGAACACTATATTTCTCTGATCTAAAGCAAAGGGGGAGTTGAGGATTTGTTGTTTTTGGTTGTTTTTTTTTTTAATTTTGGAATGAAGTTTATGCTTATAAAGCACAATGATTATGAAAAAAATAATAGCAAGCAATTACTAATTTTTAAAGCAATGTGTAAGCCTTTATTTGGTATACTGTGACAATGGCAGATTACATTAGTTGGCTAGGTGTAAGTAACTTTGAATTATTTGTTGGGCTAAAAATTTTTTTAAATACATAAATTTCTATATCAAACTTCCTAGCTGCTCCTGATCCTCTCAAATATTAAGTTACTGCTAATGAGAAGGGACTTGACTAAAGTTAAAAATAGAGCACATTGAACTTGACATGAACCTTAATATCTTTTCCAGCTTTTAGAAGGATTCTATTGTGAATTGTGTATTGTTTAGTTGGTTTCTCACTGATTGAAAGTATTGAAATAAACTGTGTATTGTGAAATAAAGTTGCTGTCCCTGCTTTGTTTACATTTTGGATATCTTATCTAAATGTTACTTTACAAATTTGATGCAAAGTTCTAGCTCAGAGATGGGATTTCTAAGTCTTACTTTTGTTTTTCTAAAGGCAAAATACATTGCTGAAGACATAAGACAACTGGAATGTGTTTATTGTCAAAGCCTAAACCAAACTTGTTTTGTTTACTTAGGCTTTGGATAAAGCCAGTGTGGCAGTTCTGATATTTCACTATATGGAGTTCGTTACTGGAGTCTTACAGAAGTTTCTAGTGTTCTTTGAGCTTGGTTTTATGTAGATCTTTATTTTGGTTATTGTAAATTCCTTTATTGACTGAACTGATAAGTTTGCTAATTATTTTAGAAACATAAGACTGATCTTTACCAAAACAATTCTGCAAAGCTTATTGCAGGAAGATCTGGTAAACTCCTAAAAGAAAATATCCCTTTCTAGTATTTCTTGTTTTAGGAGTAGGTTCTAATAGTGGCTTTCTTACCTCTGATCTTTTATTCTTGTCCTCAAAGAATGTAGACTTGGTAACTACAGGTCATAATTGCAGTCACTGTCAGGGTGGTCACTGAGGAAGAAAGGGTGATTTAAATGAACTGTCTCTGTGGGCAAGCGGCTGTATGTATCCCTAGCACTTGATTTAGGAGACTTGTCCTTGTTCCGAGTGAGGCTTTTGTCTTTAAGCCTAGTGATGTACTTAAGGTAGAAGCAGGCATGCTGTAACCAGTAGATTTTTCCATTGTGAATTGTGTACACTAAAAAAAAAACAAAAAAAAACAAAAAACAAAATTAATTATTCTGTTAAAATTACAGAGCAGTGTTCAAAAAGTTGAGTTTTGTGAGTTGTCAGTGAAGAAAAATAATACAAAATTGAAAATACTGTATCATTACATAGTCATGTTGTGGCTTCCTCTTGAATAGAAGTAATTCCGGTCTATGCCATATAGAAAAGAGGATAGTGGCCTTTATCTTTGTGGGTTTTTTTTAAGATGAAAGCTAAAATTTTTTAATGAGAAACAGAATTTGTCAGGACCTCTCTGCTGTTTTTTTTTGGCTTGAGAGTGCAAGGCAAATCTATACAAAATAACCACAAGTGTCATGGAAAATCAACAGGAAGAAAGTGTTTTCCTCTGCAGTCATTTCATTTATTCTCCTACTCCTTATTATCAGATAAGAGTTAAAAATAAAAAACTGATACTTTCACGTAGTCTTGAGCTTAAATACAGAACTGACTGCCACAGAATATTTTAGCTTTATAATTTTCATGAGTTAAAAAAGAAATGTATATAGAAGAGAAATCCAGCTGCTAGGAAACCCAGTCCTTTTGAACCAGGAAATTCCTGAGCTGTAGATTGTGAAGGTTCAGAGTATGTTCATATGCATACCTTTTTCTTTCTAG
>NW_010145586.1:0-4292 GCF_000699245.1 Pterocles gutturalis | reverse complement strand
TTCCTGCTGGCTTCTGTTGAAGACAGAACACTGTGCTAGGTAAGTCTTCTGTTTGGCTTAATTGTCCAGGATTACTCTGATTTATGAGAATTGATCCAGAGAAAACATTGATATATAGGGGATTAGGAAAAGAGAAAAAATAATTCAGTTCCCTTAGAAAAATAAAGGTATTTACTCATGTTCTATATTAATATTGTATAGTTTGCTCTCTTTCCACCTCCCTTAAACTTGAGGAAATGCATGGTATGACCTGGCCTTGGTATGCGTGATAGTATCAAATGCTAATAGGATTTTGGGGGATACTTCAGCGATTAAATGATGATACTCATAAAAGTTGTGGGATGGTCCAGTAGCATCCATCAGTGTATATATCTGCCTTTAGTTTCTAAATTCATGTATCACTGGTACTACAGTTTTCTTCTTTCTGAGTGAATTGATGATGTGACTACTTTGCTCAGAACAGGTTTGGTTTTTCTTTAATGGTGATGAAATGGGATTTCTTAGCTTAAGCTGTTTTGGGCTTGGATATCATGCTAATCACTGGTGGATTTTGTGTGTGTGTGGTGTTTTTTTTCCCCAGATCTTCTGAGTGTGCTGGTTTTGGCTGGGATGGAGTTAATTTTCTTTCCAGTAGCTAGTATGGGACTATGTTTTGGATTTGTGCTGAAAACTGTTAATAATACAGGGATGTTTTAGTTACTGCTGAGCAGTGCTCACACAGAGTCAAGGCCTTTTCTGCTTCTCACATCACCACCCGCTATGAGTGGGCTGGGGGTACATGAGAAGTTGGGAGGGGACACAGCTGGGACAGCTGACCCCACCTGACCACAGGGGTATTCCATACTGTAGGATGTCATGCTCAGCATGTAAAGCTGGGGGAGAAGAAGGAAAAGGGGGATGTTTTTGTCTTCCCAAGTAACCGTTAGGTGTGATGGAGCCCTGCTGTCCTGGTGATGGCTGAACACCTGCCTGCCATGGGAAGCAGTGAATGAACTCCTTGTTTTGCTTTGGTTGTACATGGGGCTTTTGCTTTACCTATTAAACTGTCTTTATCTCAACTCAAGTGACTTTTCTCACTCTTCTGATTCTTTCCCCCATCCCACTGGGAGAAGTGAGCAAGTGGCTGTGTGGTGGTTATTGCCAGCTGGGGTTAAACCATGACTCTAGGGTAACCAATTTAGCCTTCAATACTCAAATAGATCAATGTGTCAAGGTCTATACCTGTTGCTGAAAAGCAGCAAAACTGGTAACTTACCTGGACATTCCGTTTAGTGGTATTTTGGTTTAAAGAAAGGAAGTTCCTCCTTCTGAATAATCTCTTGGGATAAGATCAACCTCTTTGCTCTGCAGTTTAGCAGGTACGCTGAAATAAAATTCAAGTGAGCTGGCTTGGTTAGAATGAAGTAAGGTTAAAGCAAAATGAAGAAAATTAAAGGAGACAGTGGAAGGAAAACTTTTGGAAAATTATCTTGTTCAAGCACAGAAAAGATTGTTTTGCTTCACATAGCTGTGCTCATTGAAATGTTAGGTCCTAAGCAGTGATTTGCAGACAGATGACACACAGAGGTAAATAATATGTGGTAGAGAGAAGGGATAAATAACTTTTGCTCTTGTCTGGATGGAGACACTTGTCTAAGCATACTGTCTGTCGTAAATCTACTTGTAATGAAAAAAACCATAAATCACTGCATTTTTATTCTGCAAGACAGAATTAATGACAAAGTTTTGTATGCTCTTTTCTTGTGTTCCCTCCATGGTATGCTGTGTTTATCCTGTTATTGTATGTACACTTATTTATGGGCTTCATCTTTACAGGAATCTAACAAAGTAAGGTTCCTACTGGTGAAAGCTCAAGTGTAGGTAAGGTTTTGTAGCTTTCTGAGCATGTAGTGGACTCTTACATACACTAAAAATGTTTAGCAGGCTTTGAAAAGAAAATATTAAAGCTATGCCATGCCTAGTGACAGTATTAGTAATTTTTGTCCTAATAACTTTGACAGGGCCCAAGAATATAAGATTTTTGACTGCAGTGTACCTAAACATGACTTCCCTTTCTTTTAAGAGTTCTGTCTAGGTGTGGTGTACTAGAATGGAAGGTCACTTAACTGGACAAATGCAGTGTGGTGTTTACTGACAAGAAAACACATTGAATCAGCTACACTATATAGTGATACGCTCCAGTTGTATGACATAAATGCATGACTGGTGCCAATCAGTTAGTTACCATGTTTGATATGCTCACCAGATGCTAATATAAAAATCTCCCAGAAACTTCCTGGTGCAGAGCTGTGGCTGAATACTAACTTTAAAGCTTGGCATCAAGCTAAATTTTGAATTAAATGGTAGAATGACCTGGAAGTCTGGTAAAAGAGAACATGAGTTGTTTAAATAGTGGTGGATGCATCTTGGATGTCTTGTCTGTCATTGGCAGACAAATGCTCAAACAGTTGTTCCCCAGCTCAGGGTTTTATTGAATGTAAGATACAATTCAGACAGCCCACTTGTATGGGAACTAAAAGTACAATGCATGTAAGAAAAAGCAATAATAATAATAAAATCAACATCTCTATCTTGGTGTTTCCTCCAGTGCGTTATATAAAAAAATACATAAAATTGCTTCCTAATGTTGTGAAACTACACAACTTCCTAGCCATTTATCTACAAACAAGGAAGCAACTGGATCTGAAACAAAACATTACAAATATTTTTGGCACTTGAAGGGAAAGGATGTGATCCGCTCTTCTGTTTTTTTGGCAGTCACTGACCTCTTGTACTAACTTCCAGAATGGCTGCAAATCTTTCTAAAATTACTTGGATTTCTATGCTAATGATGGTAATATTATTTTGGAGAGTTCTGCAGACAAACATCAGTACTTGAGAAGTGCCATTTGTATAAAAATTTTCATGAGCAAAACTGATTTTCTGCCTGCTGCAAGAATCTTAGGGAGCTTAGTGTGAGATTGGTTGAGAAATGTCTTTTTTTAAATGAAAGTGAAGGTACTGCTGCTTTAATAGAACATTAGAAAAACTAGAAGCGTGAGGTTTTTATGCAATGGAAATTATTTGTAAATTATTTGTAAATAATATAAAAGTTTGGACAAAAAAAAAAACGGAGAGCACTGAGAGCCTTATTCAAAAGCATGCTGCTTTTTCTTATAAATGGAAAAAAAAAATTGATGTTATGGTCAGGAGAAAAAAAAAACGGAGAGCACTGAGAGCCTTGTTCAAAAGCATGCTGCTTTTTCTCATAAATAGAAAAAAAAATTGATGGTGGTAATTGATGTTATGGTCAGGAATATGTATTTTGTGTCCAGTAAGGACAGGAGTATTAATGGGTATATGCAAAATGTACAGAGTAGCTGAGATTAATAAAACATATCTGCTTAAATCAGTACCAAGAAGTGTGGAAATACATCTTCAAATTAAGACAAAATAGGATCAATTGCAAAGTACTTTCTTGTCTTAGTAGGCCATTGTTACAATGACACCAATTTGTCATTGGGCTGCAGTACATAATCCTCTGACAATGTTTTACTGAAAATCCTAGAGAAATGCTAGCATCAGTCCAAACACTGTGAACGAAGTTAGAGCTGGTTGGGCAGGGTTTTGTTCAGCAAGCTGTGAAAGTCTCTTAGGATAGAGATTCTGTATGCTTTCTGGAACTGGTTCCTGTGTTCAACCACTGTTTGAAAACTGAAATTTAACTTGTTGAAGGTAGTAAAGCTTGTTTCTTGCCCTTTTGTTGTAAGCTTCAAAGGAGACTCTGTGGCTCTCCATCCAGTCTATAGTATCTCTCTAGGTGCTATTTTTCTGTTTCGTATAGCATTGAACAAAGACACCTTTGGGGTTTTTCCTTCTCTATTTTAGCTTAATTTTTAAATAACTGACCCCTGAAATCTAAGATTTGAGTCTACCAGTGATGTGCAGAATAACATTACAGCTTTCAGTTTTGTGCAGTAAATTTTAGCAGATGCTTTGTATTATAACCAGTGGTACACAGCGGACGGGCAACATCTGAAATGTAACAAGATAACCTGACTTTACTGTGGAGAGACAAATTAACCTAATTTGGGAGTGATTCTATTCTGCTTTTATTTTGCAGTTTAGCTGAGGGTACTCTACTAAGATCCGGTCACTATGAATATGAATTCTAGTAAGATATATGAAAAAAATAGAGGAAAGGGGATTTTTAACAAAGAAAATGCTCACAATTATTGGTATACTATAGATAGACAACTGTCACTTCAAATTTTGAATGGTAAGCGTTTATATTGCAGTAAATTAACATCTTT
>NW_010145585.1:56253-64217 GCF_000699245.1 Pterocles gutturalis | reverse complement strand
GTCCTGGGCCGCGGGGGTGGCGCTGGGCGAGGCAGCCGGTCTGCGCGGCGGGGTGTGCGGGTTTGCGGGATCCTTCCCCCAGTTTGGTTTCCCTTTTGAAAGGGAAGCTGAAACTCGCGTACAGACCCCGGTTCCCCAGCTGTAAGTAAAGCACTAAGTGAGTAAAACGCTGGGCAGCGCGAGAGTTTCCTGCTGTTCTGGGGGAGCGCGTGTCTGATCTCCTCGGGAGCGTGTTTGTTGAGAGGCGCTGCTCGGCCAGCTGGGCTGGAGCTGCGAGTAACGCTGCGGCTGAAAGCTTGTGTTCAGAGTCTGGTACAACCTGCAGCCGCAGGAAGCAGCCGGGAGGGAGGCCTTGTCCACTGGCCTTCCTGCTGGAAAACATGAGGATGTTCTAGCTTACTTGCTTTGGGCCACAACTAAGTGACCCATCCTTCCTGCCCTCCCACTTCTGCCCAGGAAAAAGGAAAAGCAATGAAGACCTGAGCTTGATTTGTTGTTGTTGTTTGAAATCTTTCTATTCTTAACGGTGGTCTTGGAGTGCTTTAGTTGCACGTGCTGCTTGTTTTGGTGTAGTCATTTTGGTACAGACGTGCAGAAAAAGTCGTCATTGCTTTGTACGCTCCATCCTCACAGAAGACATCGTATGGTGACTGTGTGTGAAACCAGAAGACTTCACTGAATCAGTTCACAATCTCAAATTCATTCATAGCACCTGATTCTCATTAAAACTCCTTGCCTGCAGTAATGAGTATTAACAGAATTAGCTGAGTAAATGGTGAGTTGTGTTAACAGCCTGGCTGACAACTGAGGCTTCACCTATCCTGTGTGAATGGTGTCTGGTTTTTACCATCCCGCCCTCTTGTTCATTTCTTGATTTCACTCAGGCTTTATGCCGTTACGGTTGTAAGCTCTTTGGAAACAGGGATTGCCATCACTTATATCAGTGGAGTGCCTAAGAAAATGGGATCTTAGTGCGATGCTCTTGAAACATAAATTATTGAAATTCTGCAGTATCCAATTGTGGAGAGTAAAATATTCCACAATAAGGAAAGGCGAGACAGAAATGTTTTTACTGCTTTTTTCGTGGTCTGGAAATCAAGTGTGGAACTTGAATAACTGTGAAGGGAAGTTTTGGCAGAGATGAAACCTGGAGAGAGATATTTTTTTCATCCTCAGCTCTCTAGTACGCATTAGAGGAGAGCTCGTCAGTGGCCCAGCTTGCAGCTGTAGCTGCCGTTGCCTCTCTGAGAACCATGCCCATAAGACAGGTGATTTTCAGCTGCATTAGTAGGAACATTAAAGCTAATAATCCTCTTCACTGTGATTAAAACTACCTGCATGAAAGCAAGGTACTTTGGAGAATACAACTTGCATTTCTTCTTTCTTCACTTTATTTAATTCCGTTAAGTTTAAACCTGATGTTTGTTTTACTTCATGCCTTTCTAATTAAATTTAGTGTTCCAAGAAATGGTGCAGCCTTCTCGTTTGTCCTCAGTTAACCTGATTTTTCTAGGGGTTCTTTCCCATTGTCCTTTGTCTCATGTCTGTTTACGTGGTTATTGTACAGGGTCTGTGGTTTTATATGTGCCTGTCACAGTGGGACTGCAGTCTTTATTATTTGAAAGACACTATAATAATAAATGCAGTTAATAATAACTTTCTCCCTTCTGTTTTGCCTGATGCACATCATCCTGTGCCCACCCCTGACAATATTCCCAGTCATTTATTTGTTTTTTAATTCCTAAGTCTGTGTCTTGTGTTTTTTTTCCATTTGACATTTAGTTTCCCAAGCTGGTTAGCAAAGTTGTTGTTTTCACATTATTATTTTTTGTGCCAAATCAAGGCCTGTTCTGCTAAACCTTGTGCCAAACCATGGATATTCATGCCCCAGAGAATTTAAAATGCAAATATATGACAAGGAGAAAGGACGGTGGATGGAGACATTTCTCACCTTCGAATATGAACAGTGTACTGCTCTGCCAGTGTGGATGTTATTAATGTTCTCTCGCAAGACTCAAGATGCTACTGGGAACCTTTGTCCACATTCACAACTGGTCTGTGGGGTACTGAGGGTTTGATTGTCCCCTGAGGATGTTGGAAGCTGGTTCCAGTCCTCTGTTTCGAGGTCGATCTCCCTGTGAAGCTATTAATTCTGGGTACAGTGAGCTGTCTGTAATGCCCATCAGAGAGCGAGAATGCCCTGAGCTGGGTGACAAAGTGCTCTCCTGGAGACCCAAGGCTCTGGTTTACTTTCCTTCAACTCCATCATGTGTTTTGTGGGAGTAGGAAGCTGCTGAAGTGCCTTATACCTGCAAGGAGCTCGCACCTGCCAGCTCTGGGTGGAGGACAGGTCTCACTTTGGTTTGCGGTGAACATCTTGCCGCTTTCTAAACTGGAAATGTAGTTCCTCATGTCTGGTTCAGAAAATGTCAAGTGCCTAACAAGGTCATCAGGAATTTATTACTGATATTGTTGGGTTTATGGAGTGCCTGGGGCTCTTGGCCATGGACCAGTAGCAGCGGGTGGGACAGCAGTTTTTTCCAGTCGTATTATTACTAAATCTGTGTTTAGTCTTCTGTGCAGTTCTGAAAGTACTGAGCACCCGAAGGGCCACTTGCCCTGTGCACCTCTGTTTGCCTGTTTTTCTGTATAATTCCTTCTTTCACAGGGTATTTCAATGGGGAAGCTTTGGGGAAGACTTGAGACTTTCTCCTCCCCAGCCCTGCTCTTTAGCCCCCAGCTGGCATGGCTCGCCTCCCCTTCCTGCTAGTTATAGCCATGGCCATGGGGCTCGGCAGCCCCCTGATTCAAAGAGGGGCCACAGCCTCCCCTAAGCGCTCCTGAGTATTCATTTTCCTGTTAGCGTTTCTAAAAGACTTTTGCACATAACTCAGATGAAAAACTCCCTTGTGCTGAGCTGAGCATTGCCATATGGCAGAGAACATGTCAGAGTAAACACACATCTAAAGGACACACAAATTCTGGGTGTGTAGTGGGACCAGAGTCCTGGATTCTGCAGTATCTCATTTACTCCTTTTTCATCCCCAGTTATTGAAAGTTGCATCCTACACACACTTCTCTATTTTTATTCTAGCAAGAGACAACAAAAAATTAAAGCAAACCCAAAAATTCTGCTGAGTGGTAAACAGTCCCTGCTAACTGATGCCCTGCACAGAATGTAAGAATACAGTTGGAACAGCTAAAGCTTTGTTTGGTTTCTGAGATCTGCCCCTGTTACATGAATTAAAACGAATCTTTTGAAGATGCATGCTCTGCCATTAAATTGCTTGGGCTGATTTACCGAATCCAAGCAAAGAACTGATTTTGCTTCCTGAAGAGCAAGGCTGACTGAATTTATTAAAATGTTAATCATAAAGCAAGCCTGTGGATCCCTGGGGTGAGACACAAAGTTAGAACTTCCCAGTGTACCAAAGTTTTTTAGCTGTCTAGTTTTACATGTTGACTGTAGGGAGAGGAGTTTCCACTGTATGTCTAAGACATTGTTCTGCAGCCTTTGCAAGTTGCTGGGTTCAGCTGCGAAGATTTTAAAAGCTGCTTTTGTTGGCAGCCTAAGACACATCCGTGACCTTATTAAAGTGGAAGTGAAAGCTCTCCTTTTTTTTTTTTTTTTTTCAACAGTAAATCTACTAATTTTACAGTCAGTTGAACAGCAATAGATTAATTTGTTTAAAGTCTGCATTCACAAAGAAAATGTGAACTTCGCTGCCTTGAATACCCGAAACTACAGTGTGATATTTAAAGAGTAGAAACTATTACAACTTGCCCTAGAATGGTCCAAGCAGTTCCCTGTCACCTGCCTCTCAGCACAGGTGCTGACCTCCCCGTCTATTCTATCCCCACTGACAGCCTAGCAGTGAGGCTGGGGCTTTGTGTGCAACACAGAGAGCTTTTCCAATCACTCGGCCAGTTTTCTTCAGCAGCCACAGGAAGCAGAATAAAGGAAAGGTTAAGGGCCACCGCAAGGGTCAGAATGGGTTAAATTTAGTTAACATCAGAGGTTATAGCTTTTAACAAGAGCATGAAGGAAACTTATTCGAAGATGCAATTTGTTTCTTCTTTCTCAACCATTATTTTTTTTTACTCTATTGATAGTGACAGCTTAACAAAGTTTTTATATGCCAGGGTTTTAATCCTTTAGAGGATAAAGAACTGTGATGCAAAAAAGAGATGCAGGTGGAAGACTTTATAAAGCCTCCATGATTTTCAAATTGAGGGTTGAAAGTAGGCTCCCTGCAAGGCTAAGTCAAAAATAATTTGTAAATGTTAAAAAAAATACACATTACTGACAGAGGAGTTGCTTCATGCCCCCCCAGTGTAACTTGCCAAGAGTAGTGCTTTGTCGGAGGCTTTACAGTCTGACTGGTTTTGCATGGTTTTTTTTCCCAAGGTAATCTTATTTTCTTTTTTATCTCCCTCTAAAGATGATCAAAGTCAAATGCCCTTAACAACAGTCTTCATCATCTCCCTTCAAGATTTTTTTTAGTGTAGAGCACATGATGCTAGTGTTTTGAGGGTTTTTTCTCCCAGTTTAGCAAAGAAGCACAAACTGCAAACCACACGTGGTGGGTATCTTCACTGCAAAGTTCTCATTCAGCTTCTTGGAATGCAAAGACGCGGAAAGTTTAAGTCTTTCTGAAAACTTCTGAAGAAAAATAAGTTCAGTAGGATTTTTCACATGTTAATATGCAACAGCTCATCTTCTGCCAATTAATCTTTTATTCAGAATTAATTAATAAGATTACTGCTTTTTTGTTGTTTTATCCTGGTACAAAGCAAATAACTGAAATCAGAAATTAATTAAGTGTGATAAGAATTCATAAATACAAACTATCCATTCTGATTTTTTTTCTTTTTTAACATGTTTTCCTAAATTAAAAAAAAAAATCTACGTGATCATCCTATCTTCCTATCTGTCTGTCTTTCATCAAGTTTTTTGGCACAGTTTTAATCTCTTGGACACTTCAGCCCAGTTTGGCAAAGAGATAGGGGCCTCAAAGATATTGTCCATTTATAATAACTATAAATATTTATATATTTCTAACAAGTTAAGTGAAAATCAGTGATTAAACGGGAGAGACCCTCAAATTAGAGTCTTGTTCTGGCAAAAGAGTTCATCCGGTTGACCAGTGTAAGTGTGTGGGCTGCCCAGTTAACACACAGGTATGATCAGATCAGCTCCAGCCCATGGTGCCCAGGGGCCTGCGCAGGGGATGTGAGAGGCTGAGGGAGTGCTGCCATGGAGGATTTAGAGATGGGAGAAGGAGCTAGGACATTCTGAGGGCAACAGTGACGCAGAGGGGACGTGCTGGGGGGATACTGATGTATTTAATTTTGGTATTTGATGTTGTAGGTCTGCTGTAGGAGGTAGGAAGAACAGTGGGAATGATTACAGTGAGGACTGAGAGACAACACAAACTTTGACAATTCAAACAGCAGTTATTTCAGTTCTCGTGAGACAACTTTTGTTTGCTTACTAGGAGAAATTTAATCTGATTTGTGGTGTCATTGCAGTCTGCATGACCAAGGCTTGAAACTTCTAATTCACTTGCTGTTGTGTCAGCTCAGGCTAGCACTGGGTTCCCTGGCTGTGTGACCAAGAGCTGATTTTGCTCTCCAGAGGGCTGGATTAGTCCTTTGAGATGCACATCATAACTTTGGAGTGTTCTGTTTGAAATCAGTTAGTATGAACATTTTTTTTCAGTGTAGAATAAATTCTTCCCTGAAGGACAGCTGGCAGATCTAGAGAAAGTCTGTCCAGCGCACAGACAGAAGTATTTGTACTGGCGTGTTGTGTAGACATGTATACAGACACTTGACTGGCAGAGGAGTAGAGAAGGGGAGTAGGGAGCTGGAGAAATACAGGGCCTTCTCTGTCCCCAAAGACAGGGAAAATGGCAAGATCCAGCTCGAATGGCTGAGGGTTGTGTGTCCTCGCTCTTTGATCCTCACACGCAGAGCGGCCGCCTCCGCTGGGGAGGTGACTTCCTGTGGCCTAACTGCAGCGAAAAACAAACGAGAAAAAGTATGGCTCTCCACAGCCCAGACAAACTGGACTGGAAAAACACAACAAAAACTCCCACTTACTATTCTGCTCACAAGCTGCTGTGAGAAGAATAAGTGTCTTTTTAAAAATGTAAAACTGACTTTTTTTTTTTTTCCTTCTGAGTTGCTCTTACAGGCTTTAACGCATTAATTTCAAAAGCTTCACAAAGGCAGCAGGCATCAAACAGTCCAGGCTGGAAGCTTGGGGAGGAGAATTGCAAAGTAAGTTGTGTGGGTGATGGCTGCAGACACACCAAAGCAAGGTTATTTGGTTGTTACAAGTCCCTGATCATGGCTTGCTTTTAATGATAGAGCCGCTGAGAAGAGTTAGAGCAGCCCAAAGAGCCCTGGATTCATATAGCCCACATTTCAGCTACATCTTTTGCCTTATCCTTGTGCTGGCTGGGTGATCCTTGGCTTGGGAGTGAGGAGATGTGAGTTTTGACTGCAGTGCTGCCACTGACATGCCCTGTGACCTTGGATAAGTCACTTAATCTCTGTGCTTCATCTCTCATTTTTTTTACACCTAGACAGAATCTCTCTCATTTTTCTTTGCAGGGTCTTTCCCAAAGTATATGTCTGGACCATGCCTAGCACAGTGGAGCTGTGCTCTCAGGTTAGGCACTGCTATATGAATGAACAATAAAGAAATGCTGCACTAGGACTCTCCTGTTATCTCAGCTTTCACTGATAACCTTAATAAAAAAAAATTCCTTCAAAAGACTGAGTGTTCCTGCCTACTGGCAAATTTCTTGCTTTTTTGTGTAGCATCTTGAACATGAAAAAGCATCAGTTATGATCCCTGGGTGGTCAAAAAATAATGATTTATAGTACTTCTTGCTTCATGAATTATTGGTAACATATTTTTTTCTTCAGTACTTCACTGTACCTGAGTTCTGTCAAACTGGATTATAAAACAATATGCCACTATGTATTTTATTAATTTTGATAGCTTTTCCTTAACTTTGCTTTTTTATGTAGGTGCAGTTCATGTGTCTGAGACTAGGGACTAGGCCTCCTCCAGAATTAATTACACAGTACCTCTGAAATCGACTCTATTTTATCCCCTCTATTTTATCCTTTATTTTAAGGATGTGAACCGCTGTCAGGATTACTGGGTCTGCCATATGTCTCAGCAAAATTGGGTACATTTTCTAAGACCAGCCTTCCCTGTAGATGCTCCTCTACCTGGTCCAGGATGTCAACATATTTAAAAAAAAAATACTATGCCCTCAGAAAAAAATATTTCAGCAACAAGGCCTTCACCAAGGGAAAATCGTGCCTGACAAATTTGGTGGCCTTCTACAACAGGGCCACGGCGCTGGTGGATAGAGGAAGAGCAACTGACATCATCTACCTGGACTTGTGCAAAGCCTTTGACACAGTCCCACATGACATCCTTGTCTCTAAGTTGGAGGGACATGGATTTGACGGAAGGACCACTCGCTGGATAAGGAATTGGCTAGACGGCCACACTCAAATAGTTGTGGTCAATGGCTCAATGTCCAAGTGGAGACCAGTGACAAGTGGTGTTCCGCAGGGGTCGGTACTGGGACCAGTGTTGTTTGACATCTTTGTTGGAGACATGGACAGTGGGATGGAGTGCACCCTCAGCAAGTTTGCCGATGACACCAAGCTGTGTGGTGTGGTGGACACGCTGGAGGGAAGGGATGCCATCCAGAGGGACCTGGACAGGCTTGAGAGGTGGGCCAATGCAAACCTCATGAAATTTAACAAGGCCAAGTGCAAGGTCCTGCATGTGGGTCGAGGCAACCCCAAGCACAAATACAGGCTGGGTAGAGAGTGGATAGAGAGCAGCCCGGAGAAGGACTTAGGGGTATTGGTGGAAGAGAAGCTCAACATGAGCCGGCAGTGTGCGCTTGCAGCCCAGAAAGCCAACC
>NW_010145585.1:14525-55783 GCF_000699245.1 Pterocles gutturalis | reverse complement strand
GAGCAACCTGGTCTAGTGGAGGGTGTCCCTGCCCATGACAGGGGGGTTGGAACTTGATGATCTTTAAGGTCCTTTCCAACCCAAACCATTCTATGATTCTATGATTCACACCAATCCATACCTGCCCTTGCAGCTCCTTGTGTTCCAACCAGCATTCAGACTGGATTCTTCCAGGAGATACATATGGAAAACTCATCACCCAGAGTTCTGCATTTCACCCTTTCCTACAATGCTGTCTTTTGTCTTTATATCATATGTGCTCTTGGAGAGCATCTACAACAAACCTCTCACAGCTAGGCCAGCTTTCAGTGTCCCATGTAAATTTTCTGATCCCAGACTTTGTACTTTGGTGACTTCCAGACCCCACAGTGCGTTATCTACCTCATGTTTAATTCCAACAGTCTCCCTCCCCTTTCCCTTCTGCCCTCCTTCCACATGCTATAGGGTTATAGGAACAAGTTTTTGTCTCCAGGAGGAACGGCTGTCAAAGACAATTTACTACTTTGCGATGGAAGTGTAGAATTGGAGGATAATTCAAATAGATTGTGAGGGACCTCAGGGGGGGTCATCTACCCCAATGGCATACCCAGAATTTTGGATTATGACCTCAGCTTGGGTGAAAAAACCCCTTATTTCTCTGTGAATCACTTCAGGAATCAGCAGGACCTAAGTGATTTTCAGGTTCTGCCTTTTTACATTCTAATGAAGGATTGGGGCCCTTATGTATACATTTTCTTAGAAGCAATTACAGTCCTACAAGCTCAGTCCATTTGAAACACAAGGAATTATTTATTTGTTAATAATTTTAAATCACTTCATTTGTGCTGAGACATTTTACATTCCAAGCAATTTATGTATTTATTTGGATTCATATGCCAGTGATAGTTATATGGTATTTAGACCATAAGTTATTTACATAATTTAAACAAGGATGATGGAGCCACAAGAAATGAGTCATATTTTTTTCTATGAAGAGCACCAGGAGGTAATTGTTTCGATAAGAAATTCAGAAACCAGCTCTGCATTAGCACATAGAATTGTACTCAGAAATCAAATGACTTATTCCCATATCCAGCTAAGATCAAGTAACTCACAAACATAGATGGTGTTAGAAGGACTGAGCAGAATTTATTCAGGCTGTAAAAGCTCGCTTGTATTCATTTCATTTTAATTTGTCAAAGGAAAATCATTCTGGAAAATGTACTAATGAGAAGTTCTGTAAGTGTTATCAACCATAATGGGATCTTAAAAAAAATTTTAATTTATTAATCTGCAGCTTTATAGTGTTTCCCCATGTTCAAAGTAGTATAAAATCTGTGCCTGATCCTAACAAGTAAAGGAATTAGCATATGGAGAGAAACTGAAGTTTCTTGTTTGTCTGCTTGTTTACAAGAAACTAGAGCAACAGAGCTGGAATTACTTTTTTTAACACCCAAATCTCATACTTATTCATCTGAACCAACATATTTCAACATGTCACTGAAAAAGATAAGATTTGATGTTAGCTATTTCATGTCTGGGTGAAAATAAAGTGGGAAAAATCACAGTATCTTTTCTTAAATGTCCAAAAAAGGGAAAAACTTAAAGGCAAGCGTAGAAACCAGGCCAGTTGGTGCTTTATTTAGTGGTTCTTTTTCCATTAGCTCACTCAGCTTTTGTAAACTTTGGAGAGGAATGCCATGTTATAGCAGAAACATTTGCTTTGCTTTTACAGTTACATATGTGAGTAATGAAAAACAACTGTACTTTGTGTGCTCGAAATATAATTAACTGGTGGTCTAAAAGGTAAATGGTTTCATCTAATTGTGTCTAAAGCCTAGTGATGTGCCAAGCAAAGTGATTTATATAGAGTAACTGTAACAAATACCTGAGTAAATATATAGAGGCTATCATTGTTTCCTTCTGTTAAAGTATTAATTGCAGATCCCTTTGAATATTTTCAATAAAATCAAATTTTCAGAAAAATGTGACATTTAATTGAAGCCAAAGGCTTTGCTCTGGGATCCTCTCTCAAGAGGAAGGAAAGGCAGATTGAAGTTTTTACTGTATCAGCTTCATATCAAAATTCATCCTCTCATGTCACTCCAGGCTAGATATGTGAACCTAGTTTTCCACCTTCCCATGCAGTCCTCCCCAGCCATTTGCAAACTGACTGCAGGACAAGCAGAAAAGGCACACAAAATTTCCAAATTTGGATATTTCAGTGAAATTCAGTTATTAGCTTTTAGTTGGCAATCAAGATATTTTTTTACACAGTGAACAAAGCTACTGATTTTTTTCATGGCTTTTAAAAAAGATTTTGTCAAATTATAGACCTGAATGCTTTGATATGGAAATGCCCCGTACCTTCATTGCCCTCTCCAGGCTGGGTATTAGCCAGACTAAATTTCGCAAAGTGCTCCAATTGCTAGTTTTAGTAAATTGTGCCTCAGTAGCTAAGCTGAGCCCTGAAAAGGAGAATGTTCAGAACAGCATGCCCCCAGCAAAATGCACTTTGTTTGGCACATGGCTCACTGGGACAAAAGGGGCAGAATATTCCACAAACAGAAGACGTCCTTTCAGTAAAAATGAAAATATGTTCAGTTTTAAATTGAAACTTTCCATAAAAACAGTTTCAGTGGAAAATTTTTGGATGAGCCGTAAGTAATAAGCACTCCCAGACTTTGCCAGGAAACAGAGCAGAACACCACAGTTTGTTGACCATATAAGTACTTATCTGTGTTGAAGTCTATATGGGCTGGAAACATCTGCTATAGACTGAACAAAGGTAGAGTCTTAGAGTGGTGTTAGTTCCGTTGCTAAAATTGCATAATGTCATTTGCATAATCACTCCTGTACCAGTAACTACTCAATATCTCTGCAGCTACGGTGGTAGTTCTGTTGAATGCATAAAACAGGAATTACAGAACTTGCTTCTCGTGCCTTCTCAGTTCGCTATCGATATGGAAAGGGTCTAAATCTGGGGCAGGCACCCAGGGATGTGCACTTCAACAAAGGGTTATGGTCTGTATTCATTATATGCAAATTTGCTAGAGCATTAATCTGCTAGGCATTAACATAATATCAGTTGGTGCATCGGGGTAACTCTCATCTGATCCAAAACATTCCTCATGTAGGCAAAACAGTTTAGCTACATAGAGAAATGATGAACTAATTCATTTTGGATCTAAACATATCAAAATCAGCAAATATGAACCAGAGCTGAATATGACCTGATTGTATCTGCAAAAACCCCACTGCCTTACAGGCAGTTTATTCATTTAAATAATCAAATTAAACAAGATAGTCCAAAATGCATCTTGCTTAACTTGATTGCTTAAATAAGCAGCCATCTGGCATGAATGACACAGATTAACTTCTTCCTTAGTTTTTTTCTTCTTTTCATTTTTCAACACCAGAACTGTTTTTTGCAATCTTATTTCATGTTATTTCTCTGTTAGAGTACCTTTACATTGAGTTTGGAGGCAGAAGTTAATAGAAATTGTAATACAAGTAGAAGCTGAACTCACTGTCTATACAACTTGATTCTAATCAGCTGAAGGGAGTACATTAGCATCCCTATTTATACAATTATTTTAGCCACAGGAGAATCCCTTTGTTGCTAAAGGAATACAGCTGAAGTGTATCAGGATTAGAAGGCAAGGCTGAGTAAAAAGCATAGCAAGTTGAAATAATGTAGTTCTCTATATGAGGTTAGGGTCCTAGGTTTTTTTGTCTTTTTGAAAAATACAACACTTTTTACTATTCTTTATTAAACAAAATGCTTTGGGAGGGTACAAAGCATTACTTAAGGTCTGATTCTGAATTATGTGTGTCTAAGATCTGCTATACACATGGGAACGTGTTCCTCCTCCAGCAGGGGGATTGGACTAGATGATCTTTCGAGGTCCCTTCCAATCTCTAACATTCTGTGATTCTGTGAACTGTCCTGCTAACTTTGAAGGAATAAAAGGTTTGAGAAAAGTTATGTATACAGGACAGTGCTTAAGAATTGGGACTGCTGATGTGCTCATTTGTAAGTACTTGTGCGTACCTTTGCTTAGAGACTTAGATTATTTTAGTTATAAGAATTGTACTACAGTAAAATTACTAAGAGCAAATCATGTTTAATTGGGGTGGAATGTTTCTTACAATGACCTTACGTAGAGTCTCTCTCTTACAAATGTGTCCTGTGCTCTGCAGTACATTGAGAAGAGAGGACCCTCGATTTTGATACTTGTGTAACGTGTGTAGGAACAGAATAACCAGAAGTCGATTTCTCTCCCTTGAGGATGCAGGCCTGCAGAGCCTGACCTGGTTTTCAGCTATGAAAAAAGATCAACACATGTCAAGCCTGACAGCTGGGTCTCTAAGATATTCCCGATATTGACTTTCAGCACATACCCTCATATCTCACCCTCTTTGCTGTATGACTCTGGAAAGCCCATGTGTATGTGTGTTGCTGTGGTATTTACACCATATGTACTCTGGTGTTGTCAGATAGATAACATGCTCATCTGCTGGCTGTATTTTGCTGTGTGTGATCTGACTATTGCCATTCCCCTCCCTGGACGCTGCTGTTTTGCAGGTGGAAAGCTGCCCACATAGAAAGGTTGTGGGAGGTATCAGCAGTAATGACTGTATTTGCATTTACACTACACGTGTGTGATGAAGGAGGAAAGTTGTTAAAATAGTACTTTTTCCTTTGTATCAATGTGCAACATATGGTGACTTTGTAAGAAAATGATTCCAATGTAAGATGCTTAGTATGGGCAGTATGGGCAGCTGTGTGTGCTGGCAAGGCGACTCAATGAGGAGTTAAGATGCCTGGATTTAGTATTTGCCTTCTTCTACCCTAAAACCTTTAAAAGTAATTTCATTTCTCTATGCTGCCATTTTCCCTCCAACCTGTTATCTTGTCAGGTTAGCCAGTAGGCTCCCTGCGGAGTTCTTGCTGCGTTTCTCCTGATGTTCATACAGTGATGCTCACCATAAGGATACAGTTACCATGGCATAAAAAAAGACTGTCCATAGATTGAGACATAGTCCATGAGTACACAGTTACTCCTAACCTGTGGAATGCATGAGGAAAGTGTTTTAGCATAAACCTCAACAGAAAAGGCTCAAGTTAACACAGTTGATTGGTTTTGGCATGCCAAGAGCTTACCACATTCACCCTGGCTCCCCTCACTGCAGAAACCGAGCAGGTCAAGGTAACTCTGTGGTGCACCCAAGTCCTCTGGTGCAGCCAGAGTTTCTAGGCGCTGCTGTCATACAAGTGAGTAGGAAATGATCTTGAGCAAGGGGAGCTGTAGAAAAGGAAGTGAGTAGTATTGCTACACAAATGCAGTTTGCTTTTCCTTGGTCAAAATACACTTAACATCAGAGTTATGTAGGAATGGGTAACTAGAAGAATGTCTTGTTCCTTCTGGTTTATTGGCTTCATAACATTTTTGTCATGTTCTGAATATGTTTTTCCTCCTGTAGCAAAGATTCCAGTATGGAAGGAAAATAAAATGGCAGGTTTATCTCATTCCAAAATTAATCTGACTTTTTCAATTTGATTTTGATGTAAATGTAAGAATGAGGTATCCTTTCCATTATTAAGTTACAATAACCTTCCCTCCTCTCCACCCTCACATACACACACCCCCTAGTGCTGCTAGTTGTAGTAATTAGCTCAATGTGCTAATGAGAGTTTCCAGGGAAAATGCTGACAAGATTAATTAATGCATGAATTTCACTTTAATAAATGTATAGGCAATTTTCTAAATGCAGATGGCACCATCCACCTTGATAGGTGTTCAGACTAGAGCTACTTAATACAGCAAGTGTCTGGGGAAAGTGGTTAATTTGTAAAATACTTCATGATACTGATTAGAAGAGAAATAATGCTTATGTTTGCTTCCCAATGCATTATTCATTTCTCCACAATTTGGAAATGTGGCATCCTTTTATATTTTCACCGTTTCCAGACCTGTCCATTGAATCACGAGAAAAGAATGAACATGTGGGGTCATTAGAGCAGTCTCTCACATGTTTTTCCTGCAAGTCTGTGCCTCCTGTCAGTCATAAGGTTTATTTTGTATCATAAAAGCAAAGGGCAGCATCGGGACCCTCACTTTGGTTATAACACAGGCTAAGGAGTGTGACATACATTAAAACATTTGATTGCAAGCACCAATCCTGCCCTTGCATGTATGCTTGACAATGCCTTTCCAAGCCGTGCAGGTGGATCAGGGAGGGAGGGTTGCGCTGTGCCCACTGACTCGAGGGGGAGGCAGCATCTAGCAGGCTTGGAAAAGGGAGGAAAAAGTCCTGGAAAAACACTCAATTTTCTCTTTAAGTTCAACCATAATATGATGGTTGAGCTCAAAAATAGGATGCTGTGTAGGGTGCATAAGAGCCAGGAAACATCAGGAGGGCCCGAGCTCCTCTGTAAACATGGTGTTTATTAACTTAATTTTGTCAGGCTACATTCCTAGTCTTAGTATGAGGACTGAAAAAAGTTCTTGGCTGTCAAATCCCAGTAGATTTCGGTATTTTCCAACTTAGTTTCCTTCTGACACAGTAATCAGCAATCAGCAATGTAAACTGATAATTACATTTTTACTGCTCCTGTTTTAGTTACACACAGATGCTGTTCTTTGAACAGAGGTGGTCACATACAAATGCACCTTCTCTTTTGGAAAGCGCAAGCCAGCTGCCAGTGTCCCAGTGCCAGGCACCAGCTGTGTGTGAAGTATCACCTCCAGTCAGAGACCTGAGGGCAGAGAACAGTGTTTGACATCTGTGACAGTGGCCCTAAAAGGAAGGGAGGAACACATGAATGGGTCTTGAGAGAGACTGGCATCTGACAGTGACTAGTAATGGATGCTTACAGAAGGACATACAAACAGCAAATAGAGAGATTCTTCCTTGGTGTACCCTTCTGGTTTAGGAATAGTTGTGTTTGTGTGCGTTCGTGTACATGTTTATACTTATCTATCCATTCATTCTTATATACTTGTGGAAACATGTATTTCCATTTTCTTGAGCTGGTCGTTGTTTTGCCATCTTTGTTTGTAATAGCACTTGATTTTTTTCTTATCCTATTTGTATCTAATCCCTTTTACAACTCATCTGTGCCTGTGTCTTCTATCTTGTGACAATGATTTCCACAGTATAACAGTACTTTTCTGTTTCTTTTAAAACTTATTATTCTTTGAGAAATAGCAAATAGCCATTCTCTTTTGTTTTCTCAAAGTCATACATAATTTAACATTGTGCTGTCTCACCCCTGTTCATTCATTCTATTTGTAAACTTCAGTGTCCTCATATTTGTGGTCACTTCCTATAAAAGCCATTTTGTACCTTTCGTATCCTTATCTCATAGTTTGTCAGTTCTAGCATATGCTTTTAAGGCAGGGAGACCAGAGCTGTATACAGTATTCAGGGTCTGAGTACATCTGTACTATGGCATAATGGTGTTGTCTGTTTTGCTCTCTGTTCTTAATAGCTCCTGACATCATATTTACCTTCTTGACCATCACTGAGTAATGAGCTGGTATTTCAGAGAGCTATTCAAAGATCTTTTCCCCAGTGATAATAGCTAATTTAGAGCCCATCACTGGGCATACATAGTCAGGATTCTTTTTCCCCATGAACATTACTTAGCATTTATCAATGTTGAATTTAATCTTCCATTTTATCCTCAAAGTCACTCCACAGCATAAAATCCCTCTGCAGCTCTTCATAGCCAGTTGTCATTGTTACTCCCTGACAATTTTGCAACATCAGCAAACTTTGTCACCTCGCTATTCACCCGTTGTACAAATCACTTATGAAAATGTTGGTCAGCAGAGCTCACCGGTGGTTATCATCTCCTTCATTGTGAAAAGCTGCCTCATTTTTTCCACCTTTTGTTTCACATCTTTTAACCACTTTAGATTAGTTATTAATCCTCACAGGAGGATTTTTCATGACAGCTCCATTTCTGTAAGAGCCTTCATGAAGGACTTGAGTGAGAGCTTTTTGGAAAAAAAAGAAAAAAAAAAAGTAACAGCACAAAGTTCCTTGTGCACAGAGGGGAAAAAGTAGGGTGAAGGTGGCTGAAGCAAAGCTCCTACTGACCTCATCGTATTTGAAGGTAAGATGCAAGCAAACAGGAAATGAGATATCTGAGGCAACTCTTTGGCTGAAAAGCCACTCCATGGAGCCCAGTTTTCTCAGGTAGCCAGGGAATCTGAGTCCTTGCCAAGCTCCAGACCCTGACTGGAGAAAGCCCTAAGAAACCTGACCCAGGTTTTAAATCATGCTTTCCAGTGGTCAGTGCAAGGTCCCAAACCTCCATCCACAGCAGTTGCAACTCTGGATATTTTATTTGTCAAGTTCTCCTGTAACTGTCCTGGCCAAAGATAGTGTTGGTCTGACCTTCTGTGATGGTGCCCATGTGCAACCCAAATCATGTCTTTGAGCAGCACCCGTCTACAAAATGATTTCACGTCCCTCATTTTGAGATAGCAAATTATCTTTCTCCTAGACAAATCTGATATTAATTGTCATTTAGTACCACAAATTATTGTAATTAGAGATGGTGTGCTATTAATGGGCTGTAAAAAAGCGAATCGCTGTTTAATTCAAGCTGCCATTTCATGATTTAGTCGTGACTTCCCTGTGTCCTTCAGGCCATTGGCAAAGGTGATGGATGAACTGCTCTGTCTGGAGAGTGCAGTGAGCTCCCCAGCTGGAACTGGGGCTCTGGGGTGCAGTTCATCACCCTGGCACACGTGGTAATGGAGAAAGTTGATTTATTTCTCAACTGAAAGGGCACAGCAGAGTGAGCAGATAGGCCCACTGAGGTAAGATCTTCAGCTCTTCTCTGATTCTCTCACTGCTCCCTGCACACCCACCTTGGCAATATGACCCCGTGGCTCAGTGCAAGACCCTAAGCCACACTCGAGCAGCTGTACGCTGTGGTCACCCCCATCTCACTCCTCCCTGGGGGCCCACCACTTTCCTCTGAACTCAAAGCTTTGCTCAGACTTCAAAAACCTGTGGTCTCAGGGGTTAAAAATACATCTGTATTCTTTATGTTCTTCAAATAACTAAAGTAGTAATTTTCAGAATGTAAATTCATTTTCAGAATTTAATTTACAGCCCTTGTTTTATTATTTATTTATAGAGCTTAATTTTGGAGATAAAGGTCATGGACCACCATATGACAAAACAGTTTATCTTCCATGTTTATCTCTTCAGTATTCATCACAGAGGAAGGTGTGACTGTACATTGTGTGTACATCCTCTGTGTTTATCATACCAATCCTAAAAGAAACCCAACCCTTTAAGAAGTCTTGTATCATTAGGAGTTAAAAACAAATTGCACTAGCTAAGCTTGAAGGGGAGGCCTGAAAAATGTTGAAGTTAAGGTTGAGAAGTCTTCTGTGGGAGCACACATCCCACTTTGGTCCTGACTTACACTGCTCAGTGGTGTCACTGTGTGAAGCAGTCTCGGCAGCTGCTGTGAATTGCATTTCTCTTGCTTTAGCCCATGCTATGCCGTACCCCACATTGAATTGTGCAAGGACTACATCTGTGCTGTGAATTGTAACTGAAAAATTGATCTCATTTAAAAATAAATATTTTCCAGATTTTTTTAGAGGTGATGCCAAGATCCCTGACTCAGTTCACAATGTAGCTGCAAAATGGTTGCTCCAGAGCCAAGATGTAACACAGTACCAAGTGGGTGAGAGAATGTGCTGCAGGAGTGAGGGGGCCGAGATACCCTACTGCTCCCCACAAAGCCACAGCCTCATGTGGAGACAGTTCTTCATCAGCTGCTGCTCTCATCTCCTTTCCCTGCCCTGTTGTTCCCACCCACCACACTAGCACCTGTGCTGTGCTGGCACGAGCAGTCTTGTGACTGCTGAGCTGGACAGCTGAAACAGCTGAAAAATGACTTTGAAAAAAGGTGGGTTATTCTTCATCCAAGTAAGAACAGTGGTCCTGGTCACCCTATGCTACACAAATGACTGTGCTGGCACAATTGGTGGGCAGACTAGAAACAGAAGCAAATTCTGAAGATGGAGTTGAGAGGAAATATAGATTGACTGTCTCGTCAGTGGCAATGTAGAAATGTACACAATACAAACACATTGGAAATGTGTACAGACCAAGAACCAGACTCTGTCTTCCCTGTCCCCCACAGTCCTACCACATATCCCACATTCAGACACCAGGATCCCTCAGGCAGCACTGCCCCACCATCACTCTGATAATGCCCAGGCATGGACAGGTATTCATGGTCAGCTGGCTGGTGGTCACACCCTCAGTGGTGGTATAGATGACACTCTCAAACTCCAGCAATACCAAGAAACATGCCTCAGTGGCAGGGCAGTGTCACTAAGGTATTGCAGAAGTGTTTCAGGTGGCTGTGGGTGGGGGCAGAGAGATTGCTTTGTCTCCTGACTAACCCAGCTCCCAGTGGTGGAGGTGGCAGCACAAAGCAGAGCCTGGCTCCTGAGAGAAACACACGTGTCCTGGGTAGGTGTTGCTGAGACTGCTATAGCCTGAGGGCCTGCCTGTTTGGTGTTATGAACATTTGGACTTGTGATACTGCGAGGGTGTCTGTGTGCCCCCATCACTACCCTGGAGCCCAAGGAAGAGCCCAAACACCCAGGCAGAAGAGTCAGTGGCTGCTCCTGATATCTGAGACTCCATGTGTATGTAGTTGTGTCCCTCATATAGACTCCATGGCTGTTGTGTATTAAAATGCACATTTCAATACCACAGTGGCACACTGACGTGTTCATATTAACACATGTCCCATGTTTTAGTGGTCTCCAGCTAAAAGCCATTTCCAGGTTATGAGACACAAGCCAAAGTCAATGTTGCTGAGCAGGTTTCCACACCAGCTTTCCGTGTGTGTGCACCTTTCCTCTCTTCACTGTGGGACAAAATAAATCAATGCTCCATCCCTCCCCATGAGCTCTGGGCACATATGACAGATAAGCTGACAGCCCTTGGCTGCCTCTGAGCCCTCTGACTTGCTCGGGTAACCTCTGTGTATGGGTGTGTGCCACCAGGGCTCTGGGAGGGGTAGAGACCAGCAGGTCCTTCCTGCACCCCTGGAGCAGGCAGGTTGGGGTCCCCTCTGGCATTGCAGGAGCTGCTTGTCTCCCCAGATGCGGGTAAATCAGAAATCTGGATCTCTAGACAACTCTTACTCCAATTCCTTTCCTTAACCTGCTGAAGCAAGTCCTACCATCCTCACATCACCCAGCACTGCCCTGAGACTCTCCTCGACCAAATCATGTCTCAGTTTAAAGTGGTTTGTTCCAAGCTGGCTCTAAATTGCACAGCTTGAGTGTGTCCTCACCCAGATCTCTCTCAGGCCAAGAACACCCAGGTGAACAAAGCACAATCCTCCAGAGAGCATCCCCAGCCCCAAGGGTGGCAGAGCCCCGGCAGCATCAAGCAGGGGTGAAGTGCTGGGACATCCTGGGCACAGCTTAGCCACCATGGGCACAGAAGCTCTACATGACAACAAGGCCCCAGAGAGAGGCTCAGATAGCCTGTTTCTGGCTGTGCACACAGGATTAAAAGGAAAAGATAACCTGCTGTCATCCATTGGCCGTGAAATACGCTCTGTGGCAAAGCCTTTCCAAGGACACCTGCTCACAGGGGCAGCAAATGTGGACAGCAGCCTCGGGACCCACCTTTGCAGCCTTCTTAGGAGGCTTCTCTGGAGAAGGCTGTACAGAGAGTAGGATGAATTGCTGGGATTAAAAACCGCCATCAGTGCAGAAATAGTCACTACTGGCAGGTAATACGCTCATCTGGTCATGTTGCCAGTCTGGGGGGCAACTGTGTTCACTGGTTGTTATTTTTAGTTGCTGCTGTGGAAGGGAACATGTTTTTGTCCATCTTCAGAGGGAATGGTGCTGGATTTCTCCTGGAGGAAGGAGAGATGCTTAGAATTAAGGAGGCTACAGCTCTTCCTTTAGTGCAACCTGGTACACTGTGCTGTGGATCATTTTCCTGGGAGAAAGGCTGTGTCTCTGCATCCAGCCTGGAGAAAGATGCAATAAGCAGCTATTAGCATTCTGCCTGCAGGCTGCTGTGCACTGCAGTGAGCTGGTCATCAGTTCTGCGCCAGGTTCCTGCTGTCTGCACTCTTTGAGTGGAAAAGTCCTTGAAAATCAATCCATTTCTTAAAATTGAGAGATTTGATGGAATTCATCTGGCAATAACTATGTAATAGGATCAGTGTGCCATTGTTTGGTTTGCTAGTACACTAATGTATTCATCTCTGTGCTCACAAACTTCCATTTTCAGTAAGCTGCACATTGATTGCTTTGGATTTGGGTTTGCTGATAGCCCATGCCTCAGCTGCTTGCAGACTTTTAAGATGGTCTCATTGCCCTGATCTTAACATGCTTACATCGGGGCTTAATGCTCTCTCTGTAAGCAGGGGGAAAGGAAAAATACTCATGGGGGGTAGGAGGAGGCAATTTCTTCATCACTACCCAGATTGTGCTTCCAGGGTGTAGAGGGAAAACTTAGACTCTGAAAAGTCCAGAACAACCTAAATTAATGACTATATGGTTTTCTGGGTTATCCAGGCTGGGATCTGTTGCAAAGTGTCAGCTTGATTGACAGGAAATCTGCTGATTATTTTCTGCGCTGCATACCCTGTCAGAGGTAGCCGCCAGGTGAACTGGGGCTTTTTGGGGGTTTGCAGAGGCAAAGACAGGGGCAGGAGGGAAGAGCCAGCTGTGGCAGTGTCGCTGCCCTGTGTCTGCTGCTAAAGCATGAAGAGATGGGAAAAAGCTCCATCCTGTCTTTCTCTGTACCCTCACCAGCATGCCTCCAGCTTTTCCACCATCTGTCTGTGTGTCTCTTTCCTTAACACACACGCAGAGATAAGAGCAGTTTTGGCAAGAGGCAGGGTGAAGGATCTAAAAAGCACATTTCCCTACTTGGGTCTCTTCTTGCAAAAATAGGGTTATTTTTTTTATTACTGTGACATAAAGTAAATGCTAAACAGCATCCTTTAAGCAAAAAAATACCAGAAGCCAGGCCCACGGCAGAACAGCTGAGGTGCTAGACATGGGGCTGGTCGCCTGGCGAGCGGCTGACACTTTCTGGCTGGGTCTGCTCTTCTGCACCCAGGGCGGCCACCGTGCCCATGACTGCCAAACCTGAAGCTAAACTCGAGCTGTCTTTATCAGAGACAAAAGCGAACATGGGTATCTGTGAGGTTTCATCTGTTTATAGTGGAACGAGAAGAGTTGGCATTTAAGGATGTAACTGGCTCCCGTGATAAACCTCTCCCTTCCTGCCTCCACCACACTCCTGTGCATGCAGAGGGCCTCACAGAAAATCCTGATTTCTCAGGAATTTCACAGGCTGTATTTTATTTACAGAGCTAAAAGTCCAGAAAAATCAGCAAACACGATACGGGGATGTGCTATTTAAGCACCTTCTCCATCATGGTCCTTTCTGACATGTATCGTAGGTGGTGCTCAGGTCAGCTCCCCCCTGACCTAACTCTTCAGCCTGCAGATCCTTCTCATAAATTCATAGTATTTAAGGGCAGAAGGGAACTTCAAATCACCTGGGAAGACTGCCTGTCTATCACAGGCTATTAAATTGCATTCGCTTACCTCTGCCTGGAGCCCAGTTACTTGTGTGGGAATACAGGCATCCGGCCTTGAGCGGGTGGTAACTATTGCCTTTGGCACCAGGAGTTAATGGTTAAGCACCCTGGCTCTGGAGGTCTATGCTCCGCTTCCAAGATGAATTTGTGTGGCTGCAGCTTCATTCCTCAATTCTTGCTATGACTTTCTCCTCTATGTTGTGCAGTCCCCCTTTGCAGCTCCTATTTTCTCTCTGAACAAGTCCATGCAAGTTGTAGCAAGGCCAGCTCTTGATATCCTTTATAAGCTCTTGAGAATTTTCACAGCAGCAGTTTCTCCAAGTCTTAAAATATGGTTGGTTTGGGGGGAGGCGGTTTTGCAACTTCTTAAATATTGAACACCTTCTAAAACTGCAGAGGTGAGAAGTGGATACAGTGTTAGTATGAATGGTTAAAATAGCCCTTTCAGCCCCAGTTGGATATTCAGGGGTCACATCAGCCCTTTAGGCACACAAGGATCGCATTTTCCCACTTTTCCCCTGAATTCCTTATCCCTCCTTGGACACAGCCCTGCTGTCCTGCTCCCTTCCCTATGGCTCTGTGTTTGGCCCTGGGATTCAAAAGCCTTTTCTCTTTATAAGGCGCAGCAGACTAAGTAGTCCAGCTCATGGTGCACAGTTGTCCTGTGCCTGCCTCTTGTCCCTGGGACACCTGGAAAGCTCCTGCTCTCCTGGCCTCCGAGGAGACCACCAGACCCTGCTGACTCCCAGTGAAGCCCCCCCATCCTGCCCGTCCTGGCTGTGCACTCTGGTGCTGCTGGCAACTGCTTGCTGGGGGGTCAGCAGCTGGTTCGTCACTCTGTTCCGGTGTGAAATTTTTAAAATAATTTCTAAGAAATTCCTTTTAGCATCTTTTAGAGATGGAGCGATGCCAGAGTCTGGCCATACAATGGAAAATGCAGGACAAAGCACAGGGACCAAAGATAATGAGGCAGGGACCAAAGTGAAGGTCCCAAGGGCTTGGGCATACATCTGAGGGACTGAGCCCACCGAGCCCCTGCCGTGTGCTGGCTGCTGGGCTCCCGCTGCTCCTCGGCAAGCTTTTAGTCAGTGGCAAGGTGAGGCAATGGATGTTGGACTCCCTGGCAGGGACAGAGGCCCAGGCTAACCACGGTGTCTCACCTTTGATGAGCCATGGAAGAACACACTGAGCAAACTGCTGCAGCCCAGACAGGATGGTGTAACCTGTCCTGGCACACTCACCTGGCTGGGTTTTACATCTGTAACAGGTGCCTGAATAATTGTGATTTGCAGAGGTCCCCCAGAAGCTGCTCCAGCACTTTGCAAATACTCATTTACGAGGATACTGTAGAAACCCATTCAAAAATCATGCTGGTGCAAGAGCTCATGGGACCTTTGCTCTTGCCTGTGCATCCGCACACAGCCTGAGCACGTCCAGCCTTTGGAAGCAGCTGTGAGCAGGGTGGGCAGTTCAGCCTTCCCTAAATTGATGGATGATGTATAGTCCACAGCAAGGACATTGAGCCAAATTTGCACTGGTGCAAATAGATGCAGCTCCTGTTAAATTCAATGAAAACCAGGTGTACAAACCGAAGCTGAATTTCAGCTGGAGTCTCTTTATTCTGCAATAAATTACTAAATGGATTGCTAGATTTGATATTCTCTCATAAATGTCTAATTAAGAAAAAAACAAACCTCTGCTTCATAAAATCTCTGACTGATAGTACTAATAAAATGTCATAAATGCAATGAATGTTGTGATAATGCTTTTAGAGACTAATTGCCTTTTATGATCGCTAGGACAGAACTGATCAGCACCCAGACTAAGATACTGCTGTGCTGTGGTGGTGTTGCTTGATGCAGGATAGGGACTGGCCAGGAGGAGAAAGGAGGGGTCTTTGTGTCAGCAGCTGTGTTTGGTACCTTCCTCACCTGTCTCTGGACCAGAGACCACCTTGTAGCCTTGGGAGTGGGGAACCCTGTCCCCAGGCCCTTGGCAGTTCACCGATATGGGTTGTCCCCGTGCACAGTCTGCCCTCCAGCTTTGCAAAGCATTACCCTTGCAGCAGGAAGCGGAGCGTGAGGATTGTGGCTTCCACTGCGACAATTTAGGGAGCCCCCAGCTCAACCCCCCAGCTCTGTTTGAGGCAAGGAGGAGGCTGCTGGCCCAACTCACATACCCCTGGGCAGGGATGCAGGCAGAGCTTTGCTTGCTGCTCCCCCAGCATCACACCAGTGAGCTCTTCCTGCATCCCAAGCTCACTCTCGCACCCAAGCTGTACAGGGGCTTTAAAGTTGGAGATGGTTGCATGGAAATTATGTGTAAATATGCAAATTATTTCATTATGTTGCAGACATTAAATGGGACACACAGAGTGGATAGGAGCTTGGCAGCTACAGAACTGGGGAAAGAGAAAAGGAGTTCAAAGAAGGATGCTAAGCTCCCTTGTCCTCCTCTTGCCCTCTGTGTGAGCAAGCTGCAGGGGGAAAAGAGCCTCCAGGCTGGCCTGGGAAACTGTGACATCTCCACCTAGCTTTCCATGGCTACCTCCATCATGTTTGGTTAATGCAGTTGAAGATCAGTGCTTTGACTGGAAATTATCCACATATCGAGCCGCATCTGTGCCACATTTGCAGTGTGTGCGTATTCTTCCTGGGCTTGTGTAGTAAATTGTGAGTAGTAGAGAGAAGGAGAGACCAGGAGCTTCTGTTTTCTTTATTCTCCAAAGCAAAATGTCAAGACTGGCAGTAAGATTTATTTTTTTTTTTTTGGTATAATTTGTGGTGTAATATAGCAGTGACGGGGCTCAGGAAGGACACACAGAGGATGGGATGTGCACATGTGAACCACCTGGAGTTACAATGCTGAGGAATTTTTGAGAGAGTATGAATAAGTCTTTCCAGCACACATCTTTTCCCACCCCTGCCTGGTGTAACACCGGCTGTTGGTTAGACGGCTGTACCGATCTGGGGCTGAGGCCGGAGGCTGCTGGTGTCGAGGTACCACTCTCACCCTGGGAGCCTGCCTGCTCCAGAATCCTAACCCCCACTGGCTTCTGCCGGCTGTGTCCAGCCTCATGCTCGGAGGCTCAGCAATCAGATAATTTAAGAAACCATCTCATTTTGGTCTGTTTTATGTAAAGCATTTTACCTGGCTTTATTTCTCACATTGCTTTGTATTCCTTCAAACTCCAACCTGCAAATCGATGCGGTGCCGCTATTGTTGCCTCTAAAATGTTTACTCCTGGCTCTCTTTAGGACCTAAAAGGCTGAAAACTGCATCATAATTGCCCAATTAGTCCTAATGCTGCGTAGTGTTGACTGTTTAGTTACCATATATTGTGTACAGAACTAATTGTGGTGAAAGTAAATGAATGTGAAGGAAACAAACAAGCTACTAGAAAATAATTACTTGGAGTGTTTCTTTTTAGTACCTGTACAGCAGATTTCATTATAGTCAACAGCTTCTAAAGCTGCTTGAAATAGCGGTATTTGTCATTTTCATAGAAACTTGATAATGACATTAATTTATCTTAATGGTCTGTTCTATTGTTATAAATAGTAAAATTAGCTTAAATTGTCTTGCTTTTGCTGGTTTTGGATGGCTCCAAAGGGCCCCACAACAGCAGATGAGTAGATAATTTGGTGTGCTTGACAGATTTCCAATAATTTGTTATGTGGAACATGAGGTAATGCTAGTACCATTAATGTTCATTTTCCTCTAAATTCACTACTGCCCTTTTCCCTTTTATCTTTTTTAATGTCTGGGCCATTTTTCTATATTTCAAGTGGAGCTACAAAGCCTATTCATATTCAGCTATAGTACCTATTAACATTCTGCACATAGAGAACATCATATAGAAAAACAACTCTTTATGAAATGATGAGGCTGGTGGCTATTTATGCTGCAAAGTAGGCAAAATGGGTTGTTTGCTGGTATTAGGGATTGGCTGTAATTAAGTCAAATGTAATTTTAAAGAAATTTAAATGTTTTCATTTTTATAGCCAAGGTAAAACACAATTCACAGAAATTCTAAGAAGGTGTAAATGCATTAACAAAAACTATTTTCCCTGTTTTCCACCACTCCTGTTTAAACTTCACTGAGGATTTTATGCATGGCTAGTTATTTGCACAATATTTTCTACCCTATTTAAACGTAATTAGCCTTGGGAAAGTATTAAAATTAACGGTACTTTTATGTGGGTTTGCTGATATGGTAATGATCTGAACAAACAGGAGAGCTTTCCACCAGGGAAGAATTACTTTGTCTTCTCCTGTTCTTTCTTTTTACTTTTGTATCTAACCAACACTGGCACCCTCTTCCCTTCCAGGTGCAGAGATGCAGAGCAATGGAAGGGGGGGAAGGGCATGAGGTTTCGCCGCCAATATCTCACCAGTGCATATGTAGCGTAAATAAAAACCCAAGGAGAAGCAGTGAGACAGGAGGCTGGCTGCCATGGGGTGACTGTGGAGGGATGCCTGGCACCACAGCCATGTCCCTGTCATGTGGCAGGGGAGCAGGGGCAGGCCAGGAGGGGAGAGGGGCTTTGGTCTCGGGGAGGACGCCCTCGCTTCAGCCCCAGAGGTGCCTTGCTGGTGAATGGCGGTGGTGGTGAGCCCTTGTTTGGCTGAGTGGGAGGGGGATGACCCTGTGGGTACCTCCTTTCTGCTGGAAAGTGCTCATTGAGCTGTAGATCTTGGCAGCCAACCCTGAATGCTTCCACCAAAGCGTGTTGTTTTAATGAAACTTCAAAGAGAAAGTGCTCCTGAGTGATTAAAGTATTTTTGAAAATTGCCATTCCATGAAATCTTAGAGTCATCTTTCAGGAAAAGCTTCACTGAGAACATTCCTAATTTCTGTACCATTTTGACATTATTTTTAGATTTCACAGAATCACAGAGGGGTTGAGGTGGGAAGGGCCTTCTGGAGGCCATTTGGTTCAACCACCTGCTAAAGCAGGGCCACCTCAAGCTGGTTGCCCAGGACCATGTCCAGATGGCTCTTGGATATCTCCAAGGTGGGAGCTGGTATTTCTTCAGCTTAGGTGTATCAGGCAACATGTGCCACTGAGAGACCACAGATTAACATGATAGTCAAAACAGTGTGTTCCTTTAAACTTCTCTTTAGAATGAACTGTGGCTTATCACCAGTATGTATGTCCTACTACTGGAAGTCCACCTCCCAGCATTGCCGCTTGGTTGTGATGGCATGATGATGGGACCCCCTCACCCAGGTTTAGCCACGCAGGGGGGCCCTCAGCTAACCCCTTCATCGGTCAGGTGGCACAAAAGCCTCCAGGGCTGGCCTGGCTCTTGCTCGGGCAAACATCTAAGTGCATGGAGGGATCACTTTCTTGGCCTCCCAGCTGCTCATGGAGGCATGATTAGAGGTGAAGTTGGCTGAGACAGACCCTCCCCACAGCTGCCAATGAGCTGGGTGGGCATTTTCCCTCCACAAAGCTGTGAGCCCCAAAGGTGGGTGCCCAAATGCTATCTGGCATCGCTGCTCAACTCCCTGCAGCTGACAGTAGCGCCTAGTGAGGGTACAGGCACTTGCAGGGGTGGCTCTACCTGATATTACCCTCAAAGAGGTCACATTTTCCTGACAGGCCCCAGACCACAAGATTTGAGCTGGGTTTTGTCTGAGATGCATCATTTCCAGCCCAGGAGCACCTTACAGGAGGTGGTTTGAGGTGATTGCTCCCCCAGCATGGATCTCCCTGAGTACCCATCCCTTCAGACTCCCTTGGGCGCCCCATTTTTATGTCTTACTATGTGTGTCTAATGTTGTCCGATGCTGCCTGCATCCCAAGAGGGGAGCTGAAATCTCCTTCTTCGCTTAAATTTTCCTTATTGCTCTCAAAACCAGCCTCTTTCAGAGGCTTTACCTCTGCCTTATTTGGAAAACTCCTCTTCCTGTCTGCGGTAGGATTCATCTCACCTACCTTTAGTCAGTACCTCAGCTGCTCATCCCTGCTCCCTTTCAAGACAGGGAAAAAAAAAAAAAAAGCTGTGCCCACAGTGTGAGTCATCTGATTTATTTTAGGCAACTACATTAGGATGAGATGAACAGCACCTAAAAGTGCCAATTTCTCTCCATTAAGGAGAAAGTGAGCTCGATCTCCCTGGTATAAACACTAGGTATCAACATGAAATATCTGTGCCTGGGCAGAGCATTTCTATCCCCATGCCTCACATCCAGGCCATTGGCAGGAGAGACACCCATCTGGTGAAATTCTCCATTGTAAAGGTCCCCAGGTAGCTCAAAGATTGCACAGCTACAGCTGTGTTTTACTTCAAAGTATGAAAGTGCAATGTAATTACACCTTGCTGAGTCTTTCCATCTTTCCAGACTTCCAAAGCTTATGTTTCTTTCCAAGTTTGGGCTGAAGCTTACCTGCAGTCTCCCCAAAGGTCTATTTTGCTGTTACTGTTTTGTATATATGAGTTTCAAATTTTTTTTTTTTTTGGTAAGATGTACTTGTCTTATTTTTAAATTCTTGGAATGTCACTGTGCAGGCTGAATTTTTAGAAAATCTTTTTTGTCTGTCGCTGCTCCTGTACTGAGAAACATATTGACTTGACTGAGCATTCATAATTAAAATATCTGATATTCAAAGCTTCCAAAGACTCACCGAGTGACAGTCAGACACACCTGGCTGAAGCTGGAAATGGCACATTTTATCTGTTGTTTGCAAGCGTCTGTCACAACATGCCAGGTCTGCTCCCCGCTCCCTGGTTAGCTTTTATCTATTTGACGATGAAAAATCACGGCAAACAAAGCAGAAATTTGCATCGCAAAGATGCGTCTCTGTGCTCAGCCTTCCTTCCTCGTGATAAAGTCAATAGCTTTTTCATTTTAGCATCACAGCCAATATGATTGGTAAAAAAAATTCACTCTCAAGCCCAGGTGAGGGGCTTCTTATTCTTCGCTGTGAATGGGAGACTGTGGGAGAGCAACGCAGTGTCTGAAGGACATGGCTGACAAAGTACTTACCCTAAACAAGGAGCTGTCCATCTGGCTGTTCATTGGTAAAATAATAAATGAGGAATGAGCTTCAAGCCTCGTGTCTTATTCACTCTGGTTGACTTTATGTGGAGTCCACTACACAAAGTTGTGACCAGTTCCTGGGAAGACCCTGCTTGCCTGTGGCAGCTGGTGGCCCCCGCGAGGCCACCGGCCTTGGGCAGCGGCGTGATGGCAGAGCCAGCGTCAGAGGGACTCTAAGCAGGGGGCTGTTGGCATTTCCACTAAAACCTCCTCTTTCAGGGATTTCACACGTGTGTAAAAGGCTGATTTGCTTTGGGGCTCTGCATAGAGGATTTTGTTTAGGGAGCAAGTTTTTGGTTTAATTGTGTCTCAAAGAATAGGTACGTGAATCCTCTAGCCATGATAAACAGCAACAGCTGGAGAGCTGTGGTGGACTTGGCAGTGTTAGGTTTATGGTTGGACTTGATGATCTTAAGGGTCTTTGCCAACCTAAATGATTCTACGATTCTTGTGTTGACACAGCACAAATGAAGGTAAAGTCAATCCATTACAGACACCCCATGTTGATAATCCACGTGCAGCGCAGTTGTGCAGCCCATGAAACCATAATACATGCAAAGACCTGGATGTAGTTGATCTATTTGCTAATAGAATGAACTGATCCTAGCAGTAAATGAAGGACTTTCTAAAAGCAGACAAACACATTAGACTTCATTAGATTGGGGCAGGTTTTCCTCTGCCTCATGCAGGATAGGCAAGCGGCAGCAACTGTCTGCCAAAAGACGTTTCTGTGGCTCTTCTCAATTGACTCCGCTCCTGATAAAAAAATCCCTCCCCCTACCTTCCTTGCCAACAAAAATAATGAGACACAAAAATAAAATAAGTGTAGACAGAAACATAGGTGCTGGATGCCTTCAAAGCCTGCCCTGGAGCTGAATCACCTGCCCTGGCTGGAGCTTGCAGCAGCAGTTTTGGTCCAGGGGTGCAGGGTCGGTGGTGGGGTCAGTCTGTCTCGGGTCTTGGTACTTTGGGAAAGGTATAGATTATATAAAAGGTGAGGGGAAGGTGAATTAGGAGAGAAGGAACCAAGGGAAAAATGAGTGTGGGTTTTTCTTTTAACCTAGCTGAGAGTGATTTACAGCTGTGCCTTGAGAAGCTGTGAGTCTGGAAGGAGAATAAACAAGTGAAACTCAGTCTTGCCCACGCAGGGCCCCCCAAAAGGCTGCAAACTTTTAGGTAATGATCTATAATTTGTTACCTATAATGTATAGGTATTTATAGATAATTATATGGGCAATAATAATATATGGGTAATACATAATATATAGGTCATAAAAATACATTACCTATAAAATATGCTAGAAAATTACCTACAATTTCCCTGTCTTGAGGTTTTGATTGATTACTCACTCTTGTTACTGAGCACATCCATCCTGTCTGGGAAGCAGGATGCCCCCAAACCCTGTCCTTGTGTAAGCACTGCTGTGGCGAGCGGCTCTGGGGGTGGTTCGGAGCATGTTGCTGGAAATGGGGACCAACCAGCCCCTGAGAGGGTGCCTGCGGAGGCTGCTGCAGCACAGGTTCATGTGCATGGCCATTGACTGAGGGGATTTGAGTGCATGAGTCCCAGGAGACTCAGCTGATGAAAAACATTTTACTGTGCTTGATGTATCACTAGATTTCTGTCAGCTGCTTTTAAAGAGAGAAAAAAAGGGAGCAGGTTTTTCATTCGAGAACCTCCTTGCAAAATACAGTTTCTATAAATTGCAGCTCAGGTTGCTCCAGACAGCTCAGAGATAAGCCCTGAAAATGCAATTATTTTTAATGTCACGGAAGGTATGAAAACTCAAACACCCCTCAGCAGGATGCGGTGTGTGAGAGTGAGGACTGACCCTGCACCCTGAAGGGGACAGGCAGGAGGAAAAGCGTGCTCCTTCTTGCCCTGGTAAATGAACCAGGACCAGGGAGCCAGCCCTGGGCCAGCCCCTGTGCCAGGCTGCTGGTGGCACTCCTCGCCCACTCTGCTTTAGCTTCACGGTGCAAAGGTGTTCACTGGATGGGAGATAAAAATGTGGACAGTGTGTCCATAGAAGACTAAGACACAGGGTCGCAGGTTTCCAAAAACACTACGGCCAGTGCTGGAAAGCAGCAGCTGCAGCACAAGCTAACAGGGATCACCCGAATTGGTATCTGCCTGTGCAAAGGCCAGTGCTAGGAAAAGCTTACCAGTTACGGGAGATGAACCTCCAGCTCCTCAGGGCTGCTGTGAGAGTGGACTTGCTGAGTGGGGGCCACAGGTGTTGAAACATTTCTCGGGTGAGCTGTGGCACTGAAGGACCGGGCAGGGCTGGTGGCACATGGGTGCTAATGGCAGAGGGAGAGAGGGTGGCACCACGGTATGCCTGCTCCACGGGAAAAAGCAGCTCTGAACCTGCTCTGCACCTCCAGTATCCCCAGTGCAGAGGAGCAGCAGGACTAGTTTCACCATAGCAGGTGCTGAGTTGGATCCTGGTCCATCCTGAGCCCTGTCCATATGCAAGAGGCATCAGAGAAGCATGGACCACTTGCTTTTCCACTCACCCAGAGAGGGATGCCCCAGCCGCACCTCTGCTCGGCCGGCAAGGAGCTATGAAAGGAGGCAGATGCAGCAGAAGACACATGAGCTATTTGTGCATCTGCCTATGGGTCAGGTTAACTCTCTCCCCAAGAGCAGTTGCAATCCACCAGCAGCACTACAAAATTTGCTAGCTATCATGGTTTTGAGTTTAACTGAGCTGAGCTGGAGTAACAGAAATTCAACAAGTCTTGGAATATTTGCTGTTCTGCCCCTGCATAAACTCACACAAATCTATTTTTCAAAGTTTGTGGTAAAACACATTTGTGCAGCTGAGGCCAGGCTGGAACTCCTTTCTGCATTATTAATTCCTTGGCTTGTTTTTCTTTTTCCAAAGTTCTGTGCGGGTCATTCCCCCCAAGTGCAGTAAGAGATGGAAGAGCACATTGAAATCACTATTGATAAACAGTTACATCTCGAGGCTACACAGAGCCATTATTTCACAAATATGCAAACAAAATGGTTTTGCATCGTGTGAATTATTTTCCTATTTGAAACACAGAATCTCTCTCAAATAGCTTTAAAACCCATATTGTAGTGAAGCATCCAGTTTGTTCCATTAACTACTCACGGAGTCAACTGGAGAACCACTGTTATTAATTTCAATGGAAAGCTAAAATGCAGTTCATTTTCTGTAATTGCAGGCCCATCACCTAAAGACCCACGAAAAGCTTTTAATCCCAGGCATTTTTAGAAGGGTATGATTACATCGCATATCTTCATAAGGCGCATAATTACCAGGGCGTCAATCACAAAGAAACACAAAGAGACAAACTTCCTGGGTTATTCGAAAGCGGTCCCATTCTGCTGCCCTGGGGCTGCTGGTGTGTGGGGTCCCGGGGTGGGTGCTGGAGATGGGGGGGACCTCTCTGGAACCCAGCTGTGGTGCTTCCCCTGTGGTGGGAAGCAGCAAACCCAGCAGCTGCCCTGGCACCAGGCTGCAAACCCAGCACCAAAGATGCTGGCACTGAAGGAAAGCCCAAAACACCCCCAAGCCGCCCCATGCCACAGGCCATGTGCTGTCTGGCAGAGGATGATGCAGAGAGACCCTGAGCCTGGAGGAAGCATTAGCAGGCTGGAAGATGCCTTGGAAAAAGCAACGTTTAAAGGGTTGAAGGGAGCAGCTGAGCATCATGACAGTGGGACAGGGACAGGGAACACACAAAAAAGCCAGAAAAAATGACAGCAAGCTTGGGAAGAAAAATCTGAGGGTAAATGCTATTTAGTTTAAGGATGAGAAAGACTCTGTGAGGTGCAGAATATTCAGCAGAATAAAATTTTACTCCAAGGGCACAGGAGAGCCCACCCCAGACAGACAGCTGTCTCAGGACCCCTGGATAAGGGTGGCTCCTGGCCCATCCCAGCTGCCCTCGTCACATTGCTCCACGCAAGCTGCCAGCTGTGCTTATGCCATGTGGTTTAAATCCGAGGTCTTTGCTATCATGACTCTGTTGAATCAAAACAAATCGTGTAGCTCCTCCAGCCTGCCTGTGTGAAGAGGAAACTCCAGCTGGAGAGAAGAAGAAGAGAAACCTTTTGGTTTTGAATTATTGCTTGGCCGTTTTGCTGGAGGAGGGACAGCCGTGACCGCCTGCTGTGACTCAAGGCTGCTGCAGCCCGGAGGCACAGTGGCAGGGCTTGCGGCTGTGGGCAGAGTTTCAGTGCAGGGCCAGCGGTTCCAAGTGAGGTGCTTTGTACCCACAAACCTGACTCACAGAGGAAACCCAGATCAGTGGAAACACATAGATGCCAGAAGACCAACACACTTAAATCAAGCATTTGGTGTGCATTAACAGCCCCTTTCCTTTGGCTCTTGGCTTCAGTCCTCTCCTGCTTTAAGCTCTGAGGGATGCTGAGTGGCGGCTGCAATGGCAGAGGTGTGACAGAGCTGAGGTTGTTTCTTTCCAGGGCTGCTTCATCAGTAATGAGGAGCCACCTCTTGCTGTGTCCCACAGCGAGGGAGGGACCCTTTAATTGACTGCAGAAAGAGCCAAGTGTACTTAGCACCTTGGTGGATGAGGAGTAAGGTGGCTAATAGTGGTGGCAGAAGTAGCTGTTTGGGAAGCAATTTAATTACTAAAAAAGAAACGAAAAGGTCAAGCCTTGCCTCTGCTGTGCTGTATTTAATCTGCACATGTACACAGGACTTCAGGCTCCCGAGTTTTGTTTTTTGTTTTCAGCTGGCACATTTCCCCAAACACAATAACATTTTTTAACTTTAGTGGATGACATTTTGTAATATGTTTAAGGATCTGTAATATTTTATGCTTGTAGCTTTTTGTGATTGTTGTTCCAATATGGCACTGATGCCGGTATTAAAGTCTAATATGATTAGAAAGCTCAATTGTATAACCAAGGGGTTATACTCTTTATCTGTTCTAATCTGATTAAAATGCCTCTCTTCAGTAGCTTTCTGCAATCGCTTCATAGCAAAACCTGGGAGCAAAGCCACCAGCATTTTGCTTTGTCCCAGATGAAAGAAATACCAAATGTGTTCCTTAATTGTGTACTCCATTCGTTACCATACAAAGCTGGGTCCAAACTGCGAACTGTCTCGGCTCGCTCGGCTTTTTTAGTGGAGCTGGTCGCTGAGAAAGGGCTTGTGGAAGCGGTCAGATGCCCAGGCTCACCGAAAGGCTGGTTAAGGTTCAATACCTGCCTGCTTTAGGGGCAAAAAGAGGCATTTGGGGTCTTGCTGCCTCGTGCCGAGGTTGCTAAGCAATGAAGTCACTACAAGTAGCTAATGTCACGGCTACATCTAAAACCCATCATAGCATTAAATTCATCGTTGTAATTAAATTCTCTCACTATTTATAACACCATCTCCCTTACATGGTGTATCTTGTCCAGCCTTGTGGCAAACTAGCTAATGCAACACAATGCATCCACCTAATTTCCATTGCCATTTAGTGCCCATATGCCACAATTTATCACAAATCTGAAGGCACAGTAAAGAAAATGTGCTGCAGAGAATGCGATTAGTTCACGAATAGGTAAAAGCATGAAGAAAGAGCCCTGTTTTACTTAAAACTTACCTCCTGTCCTTCAACTGTTCCTTTGATTACCAACACTGGTATGGCAGAAGAGCTGTGTAAGACCAAACACAGCTGCTGAAATAGCGGTGGTTTTGCACCACCATACACTATGCTTTGGGGGTAAAGTAGAGCTGCTAGATGAACCCCCTACACCACAGAGATGATTCTGTGTGCTATGGATCCATAGTGTCAGGCAAGCCCCACTCTGAGACCAGTTAGAGTGCTCCTGATGTGTTTACACGAACCGTTGCAGCAACATCTTGAAAGGTGGGGATGGCTGTTCTGCAAACCACCTCCCTGCAAGATGCCCAAGGCTGAGACCACGAGAGACCATGACCACTGATTCCTGTGTTGCCAAAGCTGGTATTCACCATGGTGGCAGGCTGATGCCGCTGCCTCTTCTCTCTAAACCTCCACAGCTAGTTGCTGCAGCTAAAGCATGGTACAAAAGGTCCAGGAGGGGAGTTGAGGTGTTTTAGGTAGCTACTACTACTTGGGCAGGAGGGTGAAGAGAGGCAGCCCCTCCTAAATGCAATATTTGCCCCTAAGAGTTGCAGAAGAGGCTCTCCTCTTCCATCTCTTGGCCCATCACTCGCCCTTCTGTGATGGGAGCCGTTGGCTCTCATTCCTACTTTGGCAAAACAAACTTGGTTTTCCCCACTGCCAGCGTGTTGTTTCTGCTTGGTTGCACTTGCAACCCACAGATTCCTCCAGCCAGCCGTTACCAGCATAGCTTAACAACAAAAACAACCCCCAAATCCAAGCACATTCCTTCTCCTATTAAAACTGCTTCAGGCCCAGTGAATGCCATGGCTGATGCCAACCAGGCTCCACACCTTTGACTGGACTTTCAGGCCTCTTTAATTTCTGAGTTGTCTGAAGTTTTCTGTGTCACTCGAGAGAAGAGAGCGCATCACCATCGCATCAATTGCAATGCATCATTGACATGGGCAGTGGATCCATGTTACACTGCTAACATGCAGGGGATCCATCCATGTGATATGGCAACAAACAGAAGGGCAATACCAACATTTAGATAGAATTAAGCTTTCTTATCAATATAACATTATTTGAATTGTGCCAGAAACATAAAGTCTAGGGCTTTCTCCATCTTCTGGGCAACAAGTAATCTAAGAATTGTTCTTTCCTAGCTGGACAGATTTATGTCAGGTGTGATGAGGACATTGCAAATAATTTTCTGTCTCTTATTATGTGTCAGGGGAGATCCACTTTTTAGGTAAGTAAGCTTGCCTAGAAGTTGCCCAAGACAAATGGGATGAGGATGTTCACTGACCTTACTTTGGCGTTACAACATCTTCCCAGGCCATGTGGCATCAGACAGGTGTGACCTTAATTCTGTGCTTGCCATCATTCCTGCCCTGCCTGGCATACTCATTCTTTTAACTCATCAGGATCTCCTACCTAGTTTTTTAACAAATTTTTATGATCCACTAAAATTGCCTCAAAAGTAAATGGTCAAATTTCTTCACTAAAAGGAACTCGCTTGCTTCTGATATTATCTGGGTCACACTACATCTGAGAACCAGGCTTAGATTTTCATTATACCTACCCCAGATCTATTAGGGAATGTGCAAATAAATGAATTCTTAATTCTTTTGTGATGTTGAATTTTCCCCTCAGTTGCTCCTGACTGTAAATAGGAAGTTTAGAGCAGCAAATGAAATATCTTCAGATTTCGCTTCATCGGCATGCTGTGAAGCAGAATAAATGGTTTTACATTCTTCAACAGAGATCCCTAGGGTTGTCCGGATGTGCTCCTCCCAAGAAGCTCCAGCACACAAATGACTAGGTCCACCACCTCACACAACAGCTCTGTGCACCGTCAGCTACAACAATAAATTCATTATCTGTCTGTAAATCAGAACTCTGATGGTCTAGCTCTTACATTACAATTAGTACAAGAGCTAATAAACTACTGGCAGGCGTGGCTGGTTTCTTCTGTATTTCTGTATACAGGCATGGTTTTCTTTTAAAGGAACTCATCTATTTGTAACCCTCTAGGTACTGCAAGGAATAAGAATCCAGGTTCTGGGCAACTTTACTGCAAATCATTAAGGAACTGCTTTTAGACTCATTCCAGCTTCACAGATGTCTAAAGACAGGGCATACTTGCCTGCAGGAGATGGAGATGGGAACCGATTACAAGGAGGCTCAAGTTTCAGCTCTAAAACTGATGTTTCCAGCAAGACTGTCTTCTCGCATCAAATCTGTGCTGCCAAAACATCCTCCAGCTCATTGGTACCAGTTGGCACTGAGGGGAAAGAGGAAACGCTGCCTGCAGCAAAGTACCACAAGGCATAGACCTTACCTCTGCTTTGGAAACACTTTTCAGTGCTGGAATTACTGGTTAAACAGCTGGTACATGACCCTGGAGGGATAAGCATACCCTCAGACTCTTTTGGTACATTCACTAATTGTAATTTATACGAAATCACAGCAGAAAAAAAAAATCTTTAAACAGAGTCTGCATGGAGCTACCCATATCTTTTGCAAAGAGTGAGACAATACTTTATTACAATGAGTAGAATGAACTTTTATTTTCATTCATCCTTCATCAATACCATACAATTAGATAGCAATATCTGGAAAAAAAAATAATCTTGAAATAATTTAAAACAGAAGGCACAGAAAACCAAACCCAACTATGCACCTACAAGAAAAAGAGGAAAAATTATTTGGGAAGGGAATTAATTCAGAAAGGTTCTATTGCTAGACATTCTGATCAAAAGCTACAGCACACAGAAACAAAACTGCACAGTTTAAGCTAACCCATGCTTTTGTTACATACACATATAAAAGAAAAAAAATCTAAAAATCTTTAAAATAAAAAACATTAAATCTAGTACATATGTCAAAAACTTCCCCAAAGTCTACACTAAGATGTACTTTACAAAAAAAAAATCTGCATTGAGAGTAAAGTATACAGTTAAATAACATCTGGGGATGGGAGGAAACTTGTTCTCAGATCAGTTAGGGTAGTAAATAAGTTTGGTGTTTGCTTCAGAAACAAAGGTTCTCAGTACAGTAATATACCGCAGAGGACATTCTTTTGTATTTTAATATTATGAAATTAAATTGATAGCATACATTACAGAGGAATAAAACCACTTCATTCATATGAGATTTTTACAATTTTTTTTGCAAAAGAGTAACTTTATTTATTTTGAAAACAAAGCTACTGGAATTAATGTCATGCGATAATATGCCCCGATATTATACCGGCTTTGTTTGAAAATGAAATTCATGCTTCATAATTGAACTATGCTGTGATCCTCAAATACATTCTCTGGTAATTAATAACGCAATACAGAGGTCATTCATAAAATCAGTTCAGGATGGGAACCTGGTTTATAAATGAAGCTCTTTGTCAAATATGCAGAACACTGACAACACCCAGGGTTTGCTCCAGGTCAGCACATTTCTTTCTGTGCTCCACCCCTCTTTTCTTAAACAAATGGGTCCTCAGCCTGCAAATATCATGGAAAGGAGAAGTTTAGAAGTTACAGGTTCATTTGTAAAAATATCAAATACAATCCAAGATAAATAGTATTACTCTTACTGACAACTTAATAGCAGGTGCTCTCTAAAGGAAAAAAAAAATATCCTGAAATACAAGAGAGATAATTTCAGCATTTGATATCAAGGCATTTGCACATATGTCAGAAGGTGAGAGAAAAGGAGTGAACTTTGCAGCTTAGTTTGCAGTTGGAATTGAATTCAAAGAGCCCTCCTTCCAGACTGCCCACCTGTAAACCATAACATATGGTTTCTTAACAGCATGCTTTTTTTCCTGGAAGTAATTCTCTCATTTATAAAGTATAAGTCAAAGTATTATTTCCACACGTGAATAAAGAGAGCTGACAACTACAATAAAAAACAGTAAAAATGATCTTTGTAAAAATGTTCATCAAAATTCTCTGACATAGCAAAACGTTCACTTGTAAAGTCAAGTCTAATACTCCAAGCCATTCACTCAAGGGCGACCTCGGGCATGTGTATTCTTGCCAGCATTGCAACAGTAATTACTTCCATATTTCTTGTCATTATAGGATACAAACTCTGTAATATATTAAAGCTGCTTAACAAAGAGTCCAATTATTGCACTTTATAAAAATTCCAGTAATATCAGGCTTTTGTCCTACTTTTCTATGAACACAGATGCCCTGCAAGAAAAATTTGGGGGACCAAGTAATTTCTGATGAGTAAGATGGATTTCTTGAATCAGTCTCAAATGTTGACTCAAAAATGGAAAGGCTTACAAAATGAAGAGACGAGACATACCTTTGGAAACAGATTTTGATTCATAGCAGCAGATAGAGATGTGTCACTGCAGTACTGACACACGTTCTCTTGGCAGGGAAGAATGGGCACATGGCTATTACAATTTATATACCACATATAACTTGAGGACTGTGCAGAGAAACCCAAAGAACCGCTAAGTTCTTCTGCTGACTCTACAAGCCTGACACGGAAAGCTCAACAACAGCCACATCTCTCTGTGAGCTCGTGTATATTTGCATTTGCATCAGCCATGGATACAGCAAACAGAAATGGCTATTTCAGGATGGAGAGATACATGGAGCAAGTCTGAGACACCCGTAAAAAAGAAAATACAGCAGTTTTGGCCCTGCTTATAATCAGCTGTATCAATAAGGAAAAAAAGATAAAGGAGATTTTTATGCCAACTATCTAAAAAAAGAAGCTGCTTGAACCAAAGTGATTCCCAAATCTATATGAGGCTTCCAGGCCAGCAAATCACGGTTAAAGTTACTTTGTTCCTCTGCTCCTTCAGCATGGGAACAAGTGCAGAATGGCTCATTCCAACCGTTGATAGTCCGTTTACAGCAACAATCATATCACCACACCTGAAAACACAGGAGAGAAAAAAAAAGATGTGATGACTATTTTTTTGCAGTAACTAGTACATAACAACAAAGAGCACTCCATTGCTGAGGTGATAGGTTTGTGTCAGGTTGTAGCTAAAAAACCCAAAGGGGTGCAATTTTAAGTCTGTTTCACTGCTGAAAATCATCTGGGAAATTCCCAAATCACTAGATTTCAATTCTAATACAAAGATAGTTCTGCATTAAGAGCTGACTTGTAAGGAAACATGAGAAGAGAGACCTGGAAAGATCAAATGGAGTCAAGAGAAGAAAATGAGATGGCATGTGCCTGCCAGCAGCATTTCAGTTTGTTTGTGTGGATTATAACACATTTACACCACCCATGCCTTTACCGTAGGAGATGTAAGGAAAGATACTTATGGTTACCAACCGCATTCCAACCAAGAACTGTGTTTTCAATGGCTACAATTTTGTCAAATATAACCATTTGGCTTGAAATATTGCTCAGCAGATGGTTCAACTGCCAAGCTGTAGCATCTCTGTGTTTTGAAACGGAATAGAAATTTGAGAAGGTGCTGTCTGCCGGCCTTAAGAAAACTGACCTCCAAGGGTTAAGTTTCAGTTTTTATGAGCTCAAGAGAAACCTCAAAAAAAGCACCTAAGTTCTTCCCATGTTGAGCATGCTCCATCTCCAAGCATCTCTTCTCTGTGGCTTGAGTGTGTGTTTGGTGTTTCGACACCAGAGCAGTCAAATAGGACTCTGGAGATCAAACAGGACTCTTCCCGAAACTGACCATCCCAACTACTGAAGGCACCAAAATGGATGGTAAAGAGATGCTCTCCTGAGCTCTCCTGGTGCCCTCCACCAGGGCAGAGCAGAGGAAGAAGAGCCAGCGTGACCAACACCGGTCATATGTGCATTCAGAAGTCCTGCTCTGCCTGAACCAAGGTACCCCATCACCCAAACCACAATGCTATGGTTCATTTAGTGGGGTCTCACTCACCCAGCCATTCTGCTGAAGTCATTTCACCTTCTATAAAATCACATCAGACAGATCACGTAGGCAGAAAACTGTCCTAACTATTGAATTTTGAAGTTATTGTCTCACTTCTTCTCTAGCCCAACAAAACGTTTAGATAATTTAAACAAAACCAAACAGCTTCAAAAAGACCTGCCCCATGATAACTCATGGTGCAGGTTCTAAGGAGCTCCCCCTTGTTGACGGCCCTTTTTTAAGTCCATATTCTCAGTGACACAGTACATTTGAACACAGAGTATAGGGCGCAAATGTGACCACACCCACTCTTCCCCTCTTCTTAGAAATGATGCTTGAATTTCCATTTGTCTGAAGACTTCTAGTTATTAATTCTCCAATCTGAAATTATTTACTTTGGGTTGAACTGAAATCTTTCATTTAATCCAAACTGTTTCATAGTTGGCAAAAAAACCCTGCAATTTTGTGTTTAACCAAGCTATTTTTGCATTTATTTATTTAGTCATTGAACTGAAAAATCAATTACTGGCAAGACTCTAAGCATAAGTACATTTTTTCTTAAGTTACTTTGTAAGTAAATCTACATGTAAAAATCATGCCATAAAACTTCAAGTTGCATATTCTTTACTTCCACATTCACATAACAAATTAGTTTATGAACCAGAGAACCTTTAATAGGAATTGTAAGTCCTAGTTCTGAACTAATCCTACACATAGTTTATGGATATTAGACCTGAGGGTTGCACCCAAACATAACATGTAAGTAGAATAAGGTCAGAAGGGACCTCAGGAGGTCTCCAGTCCCACCTCCTCCTCAAAGGAAGGTCAGCTGTGAGATCTGACCAGGTCTCTTGGGGCTTTACCAGTAACGTCTCAGAACCTCCAAGGGCAGAGACCACACAACTTGTGCCACTGCCTGACCATTCTCATGGGGAAATAGATTCTCCTTAAAACCAGCCTCAACCTCTTTTGTTCAACTTGTGCCCATTGTCTCTTGTCCTCTCACCCTGGACCACTGTGAAAAGCTCGGGCTCTGTCTCCTTGACAAAGTCCTTGTAGGTACTGGAAGGGGCTGTTAGCTGCCCCTGAAACCCTCTCCTTCAGGCCAAGTGCTCCAGCTCCCACCATCTCAGGGGCCTCCACTGAACCTGCCTCATTTATCAGTGTCTTTCCTGCCAACTAATGACTCTCAGGGCACTCGCATGGGGACTTGGTTCCTTAATGATCTTTCCAGAGATCTTTTTCATCTACTTTCTTGCCTTTCCATTAAAGCAGCAGCACACATCAATCAGTACCAGAGTTTCCAGGGGTGGCTTCAGAAGGCTATATGAAAGGATAAAGCAGTTTTCCCCACTTTACAGAAGTAAGTTCTAATTTTTAGCTGTTCGCTAGGAAGACAAAACCATTAGGAATTAGCCAGTTCTGCACATATACATTCTGCAACGTCTCTTGACCTAAGGAAGAGTTCAACAGGGAGACAGAGACAGCAAGTGACACCAGCACTGCAGCTGGGGAGGAGGACAGGAGATGGCAGAGGCACCAGCACAAGTACTACCTCTGACAGATGCCCTTTCCCCGTCAGAAACACCCCGTACTTCCCTGCATCACTCATCAGGGAGGCAAAGCACTGCTGGGCTGCATGACCCGCCCCAGCACAAGATGCTACAGCATATTTCATGAAGCAATTAGTTGCACCAGCACGTAACTATTTAAGTGTTGATGATTATGGTGATGATTATTATTATTATTACTGTTATTTTAGCTTACTTTAATCTTCCATCAAAATATGCAGGAGTTCCAAGAACAATTGTTTTAATGAAGAAAGGCTGGTTCGTGTGGTTCTCCTCGTAGCCACCGACAATGCTGAAACCCCAGCTCCCCAAGTTGCTGCGTCGCAGTACTACGTCATGGCAGCTATGTAGGCAGCTGTGGAATGGAAGCACAAGATAGCAAGAGAAAAAGCCATGTACACCATATAGAGATATTTTTATAGTAGGCACAACACCTGCTGTCTCATCATTACCACTGTGATAAGTGTGGAAGAGAAGGGGAGGGATGGTGATTAGACTTCTGTTCCCAAGCAGAGTAATTTTGCAATATTCAAAACGATTACAAAAAAAACCCCCACAATCTTGAGACAGAAAAGTTTTTTAGAAGAAATAATGCAGTGCTAGAGTAATTATTTAAACACAGTTAATTCTGTAAACTAACAGTAATAGGATGGCATTTAAGGGATTTCACAGGTGGCAAGAATGTGGGTGGAAAAGAGATAACCAATGTGTTTAGTTTGCAAGTCAAAAATGCAATGCATTTTTCTTCCACCCCCAGACAGTTTACGCTTTTTCTACTTTAAGCAAAGATCTAAAAATCCATGCATCATCTTCTCTACCTCTGAACTGATGCATCATCAGTAGTGAAAATATAAATGATTAATCATTTTATTACTCAGAATGTAAATAATCCAGATCATGCTTCACTAACTGTACTGGTGTATGTTACCTTCCCCCGTAAAAATTAATTCTTGCCAATGAAGTAGAGAATAATTTAAAAAAAAAAAAATAAGAGAACATAGAAATTAACTTGTGGGTAAAAAGGGTGTTAAGCTCTTTACTGATGTACAACACTCCTTTAAAGAACAGCAACACAATGCACAGTGTAACTTTAAGAGCCATGCATGGGCATCTGTAGCATATAAGCAACAAACTACTGCTAAAGCATGGAAAGCAAGTACATTTAGCAAAACTGAGAGCTGCTTATTGAGATTAGGTAACTCATTAATACTTGAATGGAAGAGAAATTAATTGACAGTAAAACTTGGAAAATTAAATGAAAAAGTGTGAGATCTTTGAAGGGCCAATGCATGGTTCTGGTACTTGCAACTGCAATTCTGCTACCAATACACCTGGTTCTTGTGATGGTTTTATGCTTAATCTATAGACCTGAGCCCAGTAACTCTATCAGAAGGAGAGGAATTGATCTGCATGCCCTGACTAAAGTTAACAACAGTATTCATTGTAGTGGGAGCTCTTGATAGCAAGCAATACCAGAATGAGCCTATAGCTTTAGCCACAAGAGAGTGAAAACCAGAAGAGTACAAATGAAACATGACGATGTCCAGCAGACTGCAGATTAGTCAAGGGGAGGGAGCTTGCTGCAAATCTTGATGAGTTTTTGCATTTGGCAGAGATGGTAGTGGGTTCTTGAAAAAAATACACAAGGATTTTTAACTACGGGTTCATACACATGGAAGAAAGTTTGTGAGAATGGCAAATCTGATCCAATATTCTGAAGCTGTATATTTGGCTTCATAAATTTAGGTAGCAGATTAGCAGAGACGTGGATAAATACTTTGTGTTTTTATTAATAACCTCTCTGGTTTTAGATATTCTACTGGAAGTTACAATGTGGTTAAAAAATAGAAAATATGACTTGTGTTCAAAGAGAAAAATCCACATGGGTAGTTACTACAGTTTGTGAAGGTAACCCAATTCTATTCATCTTCCAGTTCCCTAAGGAACCAGTGCTCCTGTTCGCAGACCTCTTCCTAAGCACACTGCCAACCGAATATAGCCAAGATGGTCCATCAGGCAGAAACAACGGCCGATGTGCTGCAGCTAATAAGGTCTCTGCTTTTGTATCTTTCTTCGACTTAGCTTAAAACAGGTAACTAATTACTTTATCAATTAAGTCTGTACCTTGGAAGTCCCAGCCACATGACCCAGGATGGTGACCAACTGGCATCGTATTCATTTTCACTGATGGTACTCAACTGTTCTTCATTAGCCTGGGGCTGTTCTTCTACAATCTGGACTTCCAGGGCTTTCAGGGCAACCACTGAAGAGGCAGCACTAGCTTTCAGCATGGCCACTGCCTCGCTGTGACTTAGGTTGGTCAAATCGATGCCATTGATGTTCAGCAGCACATCACCTGTTGAAAGGCACAAGTGAGAACACATCAGTCTGTCAGAGCTGTTCCTGTTGACAGCACCTCTGCCATTTAATTTAATACTGTATTATTTGGAGCTGAGACAGTCTGAACTGACAGCCTGGGAATGTGAATAGCTCTGAAGCCTTATACTGCTGGTTTGAAACATTAATGTACTGGACTATTAAGCTGGATCAGTATAATTTATTTCCACATAACATGTCAAATGCTGCAGCTTCGATGGAATATCGCCCTGAAAATCCAAGACAGAAATTACCTAAGCCCCTCACCATCTTGGCTGCAACTGCTATTGCAGATGCCACTACATAATCGTTTCCAGTGGTGGCTCTCAAGTCCACCCTAACTTTAAAAAGGAAGGAAGAACGATGGAAGAAACAGTACAGGCACCATGAAGTAATAAACTCTTGTAGATAAGTGAGGCTCCACAGTGTTTTAGGTCTTCTGCTTTTTCTAACTTGTTACTCAGGAGAACAAAAATGGAATTCAAAAACTACTGGAAAGGCTGGTACACAAATCAGTCCATTAGAAGAAAGAAAGAGCATCTCTATAAAGATAATCTGGAAAGAGTCAAAGCCACTCAAAAAAAAAAGACACAATTTTTATTTTATTTTGGAATATTTTTAAAAAGCCTCAGAATTAAAACAAGAATGTTATTTATTGTCCAAGCAGTGACAGTCTCCTCTTTCACATTATGTCTCACTTACTGTTGAAAGCCAGAAAAAACAAAGCAAAACCGCGAACACCTGGGTTACATTTGCAATGAGACTCATTTTTTAAAAGCCTTTTCCTCCTATGGAAAGCTAAAGCTGAGGTGCAGCTTAACTTTAAATCACTTTTGTTGCTGCTGCGGCTACTTTAATGTTACACAACGAAAGAGCAATTGCGATTCTTCTACCAAGTGTGTTTTTCATAGTAGTACAGAAAAAGAAAGCATACCCGTTGGTATGTGGGTGTAAATCTCCCTCTTTCAGAAGCATATAAAGATGCTCCCACACTGTTCTTTTTAAATTTGGAAACTGTGAAGTTTTTTTCCCTAAATTTCTTTCCTAAAACAATCTGTAATTCTGTGAACTCTGAATCCCGGAGATCCCACAGGCAGTCTTTGTTTCACGTATGGCCCAGTATGTTCTAATCATCAAATGCTTTGCTATGGATCAGGCAGGGCTGCCTCACCCACACCGAGCCTAACCTCCACCTCCCGGTTCCCTTCTGCGCAGCCAAGGAACATGTAGCACCCCTGAAGACCAGCAAACCCAACCTCTCCCAAAGGGTTAAGAAAGCATTCAGGAACCAGGGTCAACACTAACGCAGCTTTGGGGATAAACTCAGAATGGGTGAGCTGTGTCCTGTCATCAGAGCATCTCTGCTGTTCGGATATTACACTGCAGAGCAGAGATTCCTCAGACAGAGATGGGGCCCAGCCCACCAAATTAAACACAAACACAGGATGCGTGCACTACAGTACAAAGCATCACACTGGACCCTCAGCTCAAGGGATCACAGTCAGCTTTAAAGAATTTAACCAGACATTTCCTGCTCTTATCTGCTTCCCCTGCTATCATTCTTTAAACATCCCTTTCCTAGAAAAGGTGGAAGTGCAATACTAAATACTTTATTTCCATTACTGAAACATGAAGAAAAGCATCCAGCAGCACTTCCCTACATCTGAGAAGAGACTTTTTGACACCACCTGACTCCAGAGAATGTAGTCATAAAAAAGCAATGCGAGGCCACCCGTGCCACCAGGGAAGCCGAGCCCCACCTCGTTTAATCCTGCCGTCTCTTGCCAAACACCCGTGGGGCTGTACACTTGTCACGAAGATGGGCAGTTCGCCACTTTTGCTGCCTCTGCCTCCTGCCACTGTCATTCCCAGAGATTCATGTGGCTCTTTTTTCACAGTAATGTGCTTTTCTTGGCATGTAACACACTGGGAGAGATCCTGTTTGACAAGAATAACATTTTTAAAACTAAAAAAAACCCCAAAAAAACAAAACCAAAACAAACCAGAACAAAACACAACTAAACACACCCCAAAGCTATACTTTGGCACTTTAACAGAATGGTTTAAAAGGACTAAGTAGTGCAAATCGGCTTTGGCTGGATTTCCTCCAGGTCAGAAAAAAACCAAACCAAACCAAACCAAACAAAAAAAAACAAAGCAAAAAAGAAGCCACTCGTGTAGACACTTAAATAACACACAGAAAGTTTATAAAGGCCCATCTTGGGAATCTCACTCCAGTTTTTCTGAGCATCCTATGCTGGAATAGGCTAAATTTTAGGACTGCACTACAAAACCATATGGTCAAAAGACTGGACACAAAACAGAAGCAAATCTTTTAATGTCTTGGTGAACACCAGCATTACCCCATTTGTCAGTAGAATATGGCCCAGAACTACAAAGAAGCTCCTAAGAAGTGAAAACATGTTTTCATTATGACAAAGAGAGATTATTTAAAGCCCTTATACGTCATGTTTTCTTTTGCAGCTGGTATGTTTGAATCTCTCAGAGCACAAAGTATCAATGTGATAAGGCTCGTAATGGGAGCCTTGTGCAGTCTCCCTAATGACTACAACAAAGTCCCGAACATGAAGAAAGAAGAGATCCTGTATTTAATTTTCTAACACCCAAATGATAAAGTTTAGCTTGTATTTAGTTTTGCCCCATCAAAAGGATCTAAACCTGAATCAAGGTATATTTTATTTGCTGAAGCCCTTCCTCTTCAGGATATTTAGTGACACATTCAAACCACTGCACATACACTTGCAGTGGCATCTTAAATTAACAGAATACTTGCAACAAATCTAAAATAACAGAAGAAATAACCTGGAAGATTTGTCCAACTACAAATACTTATTTATTCCCCTGCCTTCTCTTGGAAAATGGCAACACTGCTTTCTTCAACTTCCAGTGCCAAATGTTCCTTCTGACTGACTCTGCTTCTCGCAGATTCATGTTAATCATGTATATAGCTGCATGTATACATACCATAGCTTATAAAGAAAGCTCCTTAAGTCTTCAGGCTTTAGGACTAACTGGCTGGTGCCATGCAATTATATAAATATATTTTAAGCCACAAGACTTCTATGCCAGCTGTAGGTTAACGAGAGAGAGGCAAAGATAAATTGTATGAAACATGGGAAATGTCCACTTGTGGTTAACATGAGACTTCCCACTTTGAAAGGGCCCACGGATAGTATTGATATGTGAAGGAAATCAGCTCAGTCAACAGATCAACTTTGGGACTGCAATATGAACACAACCAATGCTGGCAGATGGAAAGTGAGTTCAAGCTCTGATACACACGAGCTGTAATAATTGTGTTGATATGGCCTAACGTTGTGGCAAGCACTAGTGCCCACTAACTATTCAGGAGCCTCATTTTTGTCCCTCAGGAGGAAAACAAGCTTCCTAGAACCTCACTTGTTCTTTTCTGAAATTACCCAAACTATGAAAAGAAAGCACTCTCAACACATGTAAATCCTTCCAACAGAAGTATGATGTTAAACAGTGATGCCAACAGTGGACAGGAGGAAAGGTGGCTTGGTTGACATGGTCAACATGACAATTATTTCACAAAATTAACTTCTCAAAAGTGAGAAGTTGTCTTTTTCTAACTACTAGAACATCTCAAGCACAGGGTTTATTTCTGTAGGTGTTCCATATAATTTGACACTAGCTTCAAGGAAGTCTCTTCATTCTGCCTTTCCCTCCCTGCTTGACCCTGCAGAACTCAGCAGTCCTGCAGGCAGCACTGCTGGCTCATGGAGGAGATGACACATGTCTGCAACATGCTCTTTATATGCTGGACGGTGTGCACCACATCTCCTGTCCTTTCTGGTTGCAGCCAGCACAGCAGCAACAAAAACATAATGTTCTCAAATGACAGCTCTCCCATGCAGCAGTAACACATGAGCTGCTGTCTTAGACAAGGTCTAACAACTCCAGCTGCATGAGCTCAGAGAACTTGCTTCTTTTGCTGCAGTCAGCAAATAAAAGAAATATTGAAAAGCTGTGGTGTATCTTTTGTTCTCACTCCAGATATGATGCAGGACTTGAGTACTTGGAAGTGGAAGTCATTGTCTTTTTTTTTTTTTTTTAATTAGGTAAAAAATTAGATATAACCCTTTCTTCCAGTCTTGACTTGCTACATACCTAGACCATCATGAGTAATATGGTATTTATACCTCTTAGACGGAGAAACACCAACCTTATGTGAGTTGGGCCTGCTGTGGAACAGCTGCTGGGACTGGTGTTGGTGTGGGTTGCTGTTGTGAGTCCCGGTGTCTCGGATAATGCTGACCGTCTGTGACTTCAGGGGTCTAGAGATAATCAAATTCACTCTCTCCCCACTAGCCTGTCGAATACATAAAAAAAAGTAATTAAGTGGACAGGATATTAATTGTTAGCAGAGGGGGAGGAAAATGTATGATGAAATATGAAACAAGGCAACAGCAGTACTTGCTTTCCAGGTCCTGGGAGTGCCACAAAGTGCTTAAACTGCACAGTTCCTTACTGCCTTCTTGCTGCAATTCCCCCCAGAACCGAGGGGATATTAACACTCCCCACCTTTGCCTCTGATGTTACACTTACATCATCTGGAAATCCTTTGCCAAAAGGACCATTTCTCACTTCGTGTTACAAAGCTTTAAACATTAAAAACCACTCAATTCCATTTGCAGCCTCTGCGGACTTCTGCAGCATGTAGCAATAAAAGAAAGATGTGCCCATGTGATGGCTCCAGGATGTGCAGATTTTGGTCAAAACCTCCGAAAACCTCTGGTACTTCCCAAAGAGACTTCCAAGAAAGATGTTATATATGAGAAGACCATTGAATTCTGGACTTTGGGGAGTATCAAGAGACTCAGTTTCCAGATGTTAAATCAAACATCAACTCTCTTTATTGCCACAAAACCACACCTCAACAGATAAAAGTTACACAGTGTAAAATTCTGACCACTTCACTGTATCAAAAAACTGGGAAATTGAAATAGCAATTCCCAAGATGGTTGTTATTTTCCTTTAACTGCAAGTGAAGCTCTTGAAACGATTCCTGAAACAAATATTTACTACTCATTTGTATTGTAATTCTCTATGTGGTGCTGGGTTAAGCAAAGATGACTTCACTAGACTGCAAGAACCCACTACTGATCTATTCCAACTTTCCTAAAAACAAAGCAATTTTCACCAATGTCC